>NC_077231.1:88540023-88652523 GCF_027887165.1 Monodelphis domestica
AAAGAAAGAAAGAAAGAAAGAAAGAAAGAGAGAGAGAGAGAGAGAAAGAAAGAGAGAGAGAAAGAGAGAGAGAGAAAGAGGAAGAGAGAAAGAGAGAAGAAGAGAAAGAGAGAAGAGAGAGAGAAAGAGAGAAAGAGAGAAAGAGAGGAAAGAGAGAAAGAGAGAACGAGGAAAGAGAGAAAGAGAGAAAGAGAGAAAGAGAAGAAAAGAGAGAAAGAGAGAGAGAAAGAGAGAAAGAAGAAAGAGAGAAAGAAAGAAGAAAGAAAGAAAAGAAAGAAAGAAGAAAGAAAGAAAGAAAGAAAGAAAGAAGAAAGAAAGAAAGAAAGAAAGAAAGAAAGAAAGAAAAGAAAGAAAGAAAGAAGAAAGAAGAAAGAAAGAAAGAAAGAAAGAAGAAGAAAGAAGTTGGAAATTGAGGGAATGACCATCAAATGGAAAGAAGAAATGAAGAAATTATGGTTTAGGATTGTGATGGACTACTACTATGCTATGAGAAATGACAAACAGGATAATTTCAGAGAAACCTGGAAAGGTTAGTTATAAACTAATACAGAGTAAAATGAATAGAACCAGGAGAATATGTAGAAAGTAACAACAATATTTTTCTATATACATCATATTTATTTGTAAAGAAATGACAACTCTAAAAAACACATTGATAACCAATGTTTTAATTGTGAATGTAGGAGCTGAAAAACTTTAACAGCTTAAGACTGCAATAATTTTGGTAAACTGAATTTTTGCAGATATTTCTGAAATAAAAATTTAGAGTTTTAATATTCTGAAATGGAATATCTGCATAACACATATATTGAACAAAAAATTTGATTTTCAAGTCAATAAATAATAATTCCATCATTTGTTAAAACATTTAAGTCCTTGCAATCTTTTATTGCTTTTTTAAATGAATAAGCAGTTCAAATTTCTTTTAGAAACCTAAATACTACAGCTTTTCAGAAAGTTCCACTGGCTTCAATTTTTTAAATACTGGAATTGATCATCAAAAAGAGCCTAGAATATAAGGAAACTTAAAAAGAAAATAGCATCCTGCATTGTTTTCTGCCCATCTCTCCCTCCTTTCTTCAAAAATATCCAATACAACCATATTATAATGATAACTAACTATGAATTACTTTACTATCAATAATGCAAGGATCTGAAACAGCTCTGAGAGACTTATAATGAAAAATGTTCTTCATTGCCATAAGGAAAACTGATATAAGTATAAATGCAGATTGAAACATATTTTTTCATTTTATTTCCTTAGTGAATTTTTATATGTGTGATATGTGTATTCTCTCATGATGAATATAGAAATATGTGCTGCATAATAGCACATGTATAAAACTATGTCATTTGTTTTTGTCTCAGAAAAGGGAGAGGAAGGAGATCAGGAATTCGACTTGCAAAATGTCAGAAAATGAATGTTAAAATTATTTCTGCTGGGAAGTTGAAAAAGTATAATAAAATTTGAGGTGGGGGAAATGAAAAACAGGATGTTCTCAGAAAAAATGTGGAAAGACTTACATGAAGTGATGCAAAATGAAATGAGAACTAAAAGAACAGTGTACATCATAACAGCAATATTGCATGATGATCAACTGTGACTGACTTAACTATTCTCAACAATACCACGATCCAAGACAATTCCATAGTACTTAATGAAAAAATAATGCTATCCACCTCCAAAGAAAGAAGTGGAGTCTGGATGCAGATCAAAGCATATTTTTTAATTTTATTTTTCTTCTTTTTGTTTTTTATCTCTGTTTACCTTCATATGACTAATATGGAAATTACATGACTAGACATGTATAGCCTAAAACAAACTGCTTGCTGACTGAGGAAGAATATTTGGAACTCAAAATTCTAAAAAACAAATACTAAAAATTGTTTTTACATGTAACTGGGGGGAAATGAAATATTTATTTGAAATGATAACATGACAGACCTATACCTGGAAGGACCACAGTTCAGACATTTCCTAGCTTTGTGACTCTAGACAAGTCATTTAAATCCAATTGCACAATCCTTATCACACTTTTGCCTTGAAATTGATACATTCTAAGACAGAAAGTAAGGGTTTGTTTTTTTTTTCTAATAAAAAAAGTATTTGAAATCTACCTATTTATTTATTTATAAAGTATTTCTGAGTTGAATGGAATAGAGCCTGTAACTTCCCTCTGTCACTGTCTAGAAATGGAATTCTAATCCCTTCTCTAAGCTATTCATCCTAATTGCATACTTGTCCCCAGTCACCAACAAATGATGGAAATATGCTATTGTACATGTGCACATTAGTTTAATGTGCTCTTTTAAAATGTATACAAGTTGGTGTCTTTGTCATGTGTTATCTTCTAGAAACAATCTGATCTAGGTTTTTCTAACTGTAAGAACAAGATCCCACACATTATTAGGTACTTGCTAAATATTTTTCTACTGCTGATACATAGGTGAAAAATGACATAAAAGGCCAGCCCCGGATTGTATTCCATGGACCCAACGCAAGGGATTGTCCCATTGATCCTCTATTTTTACTATTTCTAAATTACAAAGTATTCTTTGGAAGATTTTCTACTTGTCAGAGTGCTTTCCAGTTATGAGTGCAGCTAGATGCTAGAATTTTGAAATATAATACAGGTTAAAAATTCAGTTAATTATACCAACCTAACACTAGCTTGTTTATATATAACTACAAATGTATGTTACCTGTAACATACTTCCCATTAATGATGCCAAAGCAGCCATCCCAATGCAAATTATTCCATAGAATAAACCTAGATGAATGTTAAAATAAAAAAAAGTTAAATGACATCCCAGTGGAAGATTCTTAGCAAATTAAATATATGATATCTTTCTATGACAAATTAGATAGAAACTCTGGAGTAAAGAATGGGACACAACTATCAGTATAGCACGAGGCAATAGCCTTTTCCATAAGCCTTAAACTTAAGAATTATAAACCTAAAAGACCTATTTCTTAATCCAATCCTGGAAGAAATTTATGTTTACAAGTTCAATTTGTAAGTGTTATTGTCAAAATTAAAACCTGTCATTTTATACCACAAAGTAGAAATAATCTGCTCAGGATCATTGTTGCTCAGTATCATGGGCCACAGCATTTTATGGAGATTTGTAGGCAAAGATACTGAAGTGGTTTGCCATTTCTTTCTCCAGTAGATCCAGTGGATCCTTTTGTCAGGCAATCAAAGGTTAAGAGACTTGCCTATGGTCAAACAGCTACAAAGTGTCAGTCAGATCCTTCTGACTCCAGGCCTAGTGCTCTAACCAATGAGGCACCAGCTGCCCCCAACATAAAACCAGTGACAGACAAAATAATCCTTTAAGAAAATTAAAAACGACTAGGTTGCACTCACTCCTCTAGCAGAACCACATAAATCTGCCTTACTATCGGGTGTGGGTTGTATAGACACTGAACAGGTAATACACCTTTGAATTCTGAACTGAATCAAACTGCTGCCCACCAATTAACATCAATGTAGATATATGGGGGGGGGGGGGGGGAGGAGTTCCAAGAAGGTTACACAATTCACCAATAAAAACTGACCAAAATATAAACCATGAAATCCTTGTTAAAAATTATATCACATTGTTAGGATTTAATTAACACAATTGGGAAATGTTTATTTGAAGATCTCAAGCATTATGAGACTTTGTTCTATTGTCTGTCCAGAGAATTAAGGTAGTCAAACATGGCTTCCAGAGCCCACCTTGTTTTGACATCACTTTCCTTGGCCAATTTAAACACTTTGGTTTTCAGAAACCCAAATCTTTGCAGTAGCAAACTAATAGAAGTAAGATCTATACAAATAAAAGGTTTCTCCCACCAGATAATGTCTATGGTTCTACAAACATGTTTTGCTGTGACTTCAAAGTCTTCAATTTTAAGACTGCTTCCTTTGTCCTTATTTTTGAGACTGACATTTGCCACAAAATCATAATAGTAAGAAAAAGCATAAAAATACAAGCTCTTGACTTCTTCAGTTTTATGTACCTTATTATAGATTTCCAATACTCTTTGGGAGCACATTCATACATGTGAGCCTCTGCATTTTACCCTGAAATTTTGTTTGTTATTTCAGCATGCCCTGAGTCTCCTTTAAAATTAGGATAGGAGCAGCTGCAGAGAGGGCCAGGTCTAGAAATGGGAGGTCCTGGGTTCAAATCTAACCTCAGACATTTCCCAGCTGTGTGACCCTGGGCAAATCACTTAACCCCCACCATTGCCTAGCCCTTCCAGCTCTTCTGCCTTGGAACCAATATGCAGTATTGATTCCAAGATGGAAGGTAAGGGTTTAAAAACTCTGTGTCAGATTTTCCCACTGCGCTTAAGATTGAAAACCTTGCTGACATCACAGCAAGTTGCAAGTAGCTGTATGAATATAGTTTGTATGTACCATTGAACATCTGGAAAGAATTTATATACACAGCTGGGGAATGTCTGGATGAGTTTAAACGTGTATTCAGGTTCCAGTACTTCCAACATCAAATCTAATTCCATATGACACTGAATGATCAATTGTGCCAGACTTCTCATGGTCTTCTTGAAATTCTTCTCATTCCCACAGCAGCCTTTGTTATGTTGAAGATTCTTTGGATAGCAAAGGCCCTTCACCATTTTATATATGCAAAGACACAAGGCCCCACCTTGGGTTCTTAAAGCAACAACTGTTATGTGTCTGTTACCTGGTGAAAAGGATCAAAAGGTCTTACAGAAGGTAACAAGATTTTAAACAATGGATAGGCAATATTTGCTATCTTCGTGTTTCCATTATTATCGGTGTTTTTCTCATATGTTTGGGTATCAGAATTCTGTGTTACAACTACTGTTTCAATTCTGGTAGGCTCTCTGTTGTGAAACACTTTGGATTTCTCTACCTAGGTAGTGCTCACTTCCTCACAGTGAGGGCAGCTCACTTGTCCCCCAACTTAAGTTGCTCATGGCTCCAACCCACAACACAGAGCATAGATTTGCCACTAGTCCAGCTCCAACCTATTTGGTTGCTATATTTACTGAAAAGGGTTCAGAAGTGCTACTGCCTAATGATTGTTCAAATGAACTAGAATTATATGAGTGTGGGGATTTTCATAGGCAATGCATATGGTATAATATAATGCCTTCATAAGTGATTTCCTAAGTTACTGGGATCCCCAAACTTCACCATTTAATGATAAGACCTTTTGGCCATGAGATTCTCCGCACTTCACCAGATCACAGTCTTCTCCCACCAATACACCATTTGATCATAGGGACAGATAGGACCAGCTAGAACTTGGGTCTCCCTAGCACCCTTTTTCTTTAAAATATGAAGATTATCTCCATACTACAAAATGCAGTTGCAACTGTCAAGGACCTTAGCAGAGTCAGTTAAGTTATGTCTTTCATGGTCTCCCTTGGACCCAATATGCCCTTTCTAGATCAAAAGAGCTACATTTCCTATCTCCATGTATAAGAACCATCAGAGAGAACTAGTCTAGAAAGACCTACATGAACCGATGCAGAGTGAAATAATCAGAACCAAGAGACCATTGTGCACAGTAACAGAAATACTGTGGAATTATCAACTGTGATAGACTTAGATGCTCTCAGCAATACAATGATCCAAGCAATTCTAAGGAACTTGTGGCAAAGAATGCTATCTACCTCTAGAGAAAGAACTGTTGGAGTCAAAATGAAAATTAAAGCATACGATTTTTCACTTTAGTTTATTTGGGGTTTTATTTTGTTTTGATTTTATATGATTATTATCTTACAAAAATGAATAATGTGGAAATGTTTTGCATGATGATGCATTTTTAATCCAGATAAAATTGCTTGCCAGCTCCAGGAGAGAGGACAGAAGGAGAAGAAAGACAACATGGATCATATAACTTTGGAAAAATTATGTGAAATTTAAATATCTTTATAATAAGAGAGAGAGGGAGAGAGGGAGTGTGTAGCCTGGTACAATACACCTCAGTGTTTTCCTTTTTGCAAAGTTTTGATGGGAAAATACAATCATATAGTTTGGAAGATAATAGTTTTGGAATCTCTGAGGCCTGGCATCACTATCTTAAGAGAACATAATATCCAACTGCTGTCAGTTCTGACCACTAGAATCTATAGCATCTATAGACATCATTAATGTCAAGTCAAAGATGGATCCTTTGTCTTCTCCATATATTCTATAGTCTGGTTATATTGTTCTAAATATTGTTCATGCATAATACTCTATCTTGTCTTTATCCTTTTGCAGTGTATATCTTCCATGTCTTTAATGCTTTCACTCTTCATTTCTGAATCTTCTTAGAACCACTGACTTCTTTCATAAGTTACTTCAGACATCATTTCTTTTTCACAGGATTTCACAGTCATCATGTTCCAGAAAAAATACCAAGCACATTCTTATGTAAATCTGCAGTTGGAGTACTTCATTTATTTGATCAATAACTATTTCATCAAATGCAATTTGTCTATACTTCCCAATCTTAAGTGATTCTTATCCATGACTTCCTAGAGATCCCCAATAGAAATTCTTCCCATCTTCCTGTAGTTCTTCTACAGTTTTGTGGATGTTTGCATAGTGTTAAACATGCCTACTATTAGTGTCCCCTCAACTCTAGCTATATGAATGGCTCATCTTCTCTTTTTTTTCTTGTCCTGTCTTTGTATGGTCCAGGCCTATGATTTTATCAGTGTAAGATATTCTTCATGTGTAAATTTTGTCCAGTGATGAAGATCAGAACTTATATGTAACCTACAGTCTTTGAGAATTATCTTGTGATAAATTAATAATTCCAAAAGACTGGCTTCTGGGTAAGAAAATCAATTTATCAATTAGACTAGCAATAACCAATAAATTAATTGATCAAAGGTCTCTCTCTATGTGATCAAAGACTGAGAAGTTCCACTGTATGGATCATGAAATACAATTTTGAAAGTTCATTATTTGGCCCTCCCCTGGACATCCCAAGACATCTCTAATTGGTAAATATCCAATGAGAAGGTGGCCCATCATTGTCTCAATCCCTTTCCAGATTCCTTGATGTATGGTGGACAATTAAATGACTAGAGTCTATGATCAGGTCTTACCTGAATATGTGTGACCTCCATTTACCTCAATGGAGATTAAAGGACTAGGTTCTGCTGCTTACAGGCATATCCAGTCTAAACTAGTTCCTAATTACCAGCAAGACAGAACCCATAATCTCACTATTCTCTCTGCCCCACAGTGGAAGATATTTCAGGTTGGAAGATTTCCTAAACTTCTTAGAAACAAAGGGCTGAATAGGAAGGTCCAAGAGACAGATCTGAGCTTCAATTCCCAGAAATACATTCACTATATTTGAAATGCTCTTAGTCTGAACAACAAAAAAAGGTTAAATGACTTTCCTATGGACATATAGCAGTATGGGTCACAAATCTGACTTTGACCCTGGCCTTTACAACTCTAATGCTAGTTGATAAATGTCTTCAGACAAGTTTATAATGACATTTTCACACATGAATCACTTTTGGCAATATATGACAGACTAACATAGCTCCATTGACCTTTTGGCCATCTGCAAGTCTGATTCTTCTGAAAAAGCAATCCATTATTCAAACCACACAACAATGCAGGAATAGCTTTTATGATAAAGAACAGTTTGAGGTCACTGAAAGCAGCACACCATTTCCCAAATGAAACTCAACCTAAGCCCAGTTAACCCATCTGCAGTGTCTACCTAAGATATGTGGAGTAACTCAAAAAACTTTCCAAACAGCAGTATGTCATGAGACATAGAAATGTGTGTATATGTACAAATACATACAGACATGTATGAATATGTTATTTAGCAATATATAATACCTAAAATAGCTAGGTAGCCCAGAGGATAGGATGCCAGACCTGAAATCAGGAAGATTCTTTGTGAGTTCAAATCTGCCCTCAAATATTTACTAGCTGCATAACCCTAGAGAAGTCACAACTTAACCCTATTTGCCTTAGTTACTCACCTGTAAAATGAGCTGGAGAAGGAAATGGAAAACCACTATTTTTTCCAAGAAAAGCCCAACTGGTGTCACAAAGGGTCAGCATACAAACAAACTGAACAAACAAAATGTAAAATGTACAGAGTTCTAGGCCACTCTGTTTTAGAGAACACTGAGAATATGGTCTTCGGTGTTCTAGGCCTTAATGAAATCTGCTTATCCATAAATAGAAACACTCTTTTACTTAGATCTTAAGCAAAGCATTATCCATTGTAAATGGCTAATCTGTAAAGAGCTGGAGAAGGAAATGGCAAACCATTCCAGTATCTTTGATGAGAAAACCAGAAATGGGGTCATGAAGAGTCAGATACAACTAAAATAACTAAATAGTATCTCAAATAGCCATGTTTCTATGGATGCCAGGATGGTGATTTCATATATATAACACACAATGTAACTTGCCTCAACAATAATAACTGGATATAATATTGAATCTCTCTCTGTTCTTTTCCCTATTATGCTTTTCCTTAAGTGGCAAAACTGCTCAGGAAAGCCAATGAAAACAAACTACATTAGAATAGCAAAAATTAAATATGATTCCACTCAAAAAGAATATTTTGAATTTATTAGAGGGATTGAATAAAGCATGATAAAATGAAGTGACCAATATACTCTCAATTATGGAATGGCAAAGCAAAAATAACACTGGCCTGAGGTTCAGGAGACAGATTGGAGTGTGGGCCGTTACTCCCCAGATGGAGTTATGTCACTTCTCTGGGTCCGTTTCCCTTCTCTTGAATGAGAAAAAGTTACACTAGATGACCTGCAAGCTCCCCCCTCCAGGTCTAGTACTCTGTTGGTCATCATCATCTTTGTCATCGTCTTCACTCTCCTGTATATATTTAAGTCTTGCTAAGCTCTTAACATACTGGATCTTAATTTAATCCTTATTACAATTCTGTGAAGGAAGTCTCATTCCTAATAACATCAAGGACAGCCCTGTTAACCTCCTATGAAAAATGAAGAAACAGACTCAAATAAGTTCATTCCCCCAAACTGATAAATGTAAGAGAATGTCAGGAATTCAAAGGGAAACCCAAGGCTTCCTCTGAAGCTTTTCTTTTTACCAAAGAAGGAGTTTGGGGAAAGGTTAGAGATTGTATGCAGATGCTCAGAGGAAAGGGTGCTCCTCATGTCCCCATATTATCATTTGCATTGCCTTGCCTTTCCTGGCCCCCACGTAACTCTTTGGCTGAATAGAGAAAGGAGACAGCAGTCCAAAATTTCTCTCTTCTCTAAACTATTGAATATCTATCCCCTTCCTCTTTAATATATTTACTTTGCTCTTTAATAAAATCTTTAAATACAACAGTTTGAGGTGAGGGACCTTCCAGTATTCAGAATACAACTACAACAGCACACACACATGAATTAACTTATTTACCTTCTAAAAATTTGCTGTCAGGCCAAAAGCTAAAATTCCTAATTTTCTATTCCTTATTCTGTTCACCTATTTTGATGGGGCTCATTTTAAACTTTCTATAAAGAGTGGAATGAATAAATGTGATACACTGACAAGATGTCCCATAGCAATGTCACATGTGCTTTGGGAATACCTCCTGCTGGAAACACCCTCAAGATCAGAGACTACCTGCCCCCCTCAGCCACAGCAGACAGTTTGTTTTTTCAACTCTCTATAGCCGGCCCCCATCATCCTTCACACCAGCCACCTCTGCCTCTCCACAGGTCACCATCTGCCCTCCTCTCATTCGGACAAGCTGTGAAGCCAATCCCTCTGGAAAGGCTGCTGTCCGTGGAGGGCTCTCGGGCCCCTACCAGTGACTCCTGGACCCCAACTCTCTTCCCTCGCCACACTCCCTTCGACGTGCTGTCCCTTCATTGGACGCCAAGCTACCTGAGAGCAGGGGTTATTGCACTGTCTCTAATGTATCTGGCCTGCTCATGCTTGGTGCAGAGTGGCTGCTGAGTCATGCCTTTTTTCAGTCAGTCAGGCCTCACTATGCCCTTATTGAATCCCGGACAGTCCTTTCTAGAATAATCTCAAGAGAGTACGGGCCCAACAGAGCAAGTAGCGTTATAGGGGATATGAAGGGTCCTGGGTTCCTAAGAGGCCTGCGTATTATGTGATCAGACTTATCAGAGGCATGTTATATTTTTACATCTTCAATTTAAATACCAAAGCATCCTAGAACTGGCTTTTAACTAATGAAATAAAGGGGCAAAAAGAATCCCGGGCTCTTATACTGTAACTTGAAACATCCATTAAACTTGGAAGAATCAGGGTGACTGCTGACTAAGTGCTCTAACTTTGGTCTAAAAAAGGGAACTATTTTCCTGAAAATTTAGTGCTGAAATAGAGCTACCTCTCTAGGGATAGAAAATGGCCATTATCTTAAACCCACTCTCAAATGAAATAATGTGAGAAATATAGTGTTTGGTACACACTTACATGTCCCTTTAGAAAACAAAAAAAGAGTCCTTTCTGAAGGTGAATCTAAATGAGGTTTGATGACATCTTCCAGAGTTACACACGCTAAAGCTGTGATGCTAGAGGATACAGTGCTGCAGGTACAAAAAATTTTTTACATATGGTTAAGACATCTTAACTGAAATCACAACTAGAAAGGAGAAAATAACAACAAATCATTACCCTCAATATATTCATCAAATAGCTCATAAACTACCTTTGATGTCCTATCTTATAGGAAATAGAGGCAGGACCTGGGATTTCAATGGTACAAATGAGTTAATGCCTTCTATCAATACAGGTCATCAACACCTTTTCTACCACAGTCTTAGAGAGTTGCCTAGAGGATAAAGAGACTAAGTAAGTGATTTACCCAGGGTCACAGAGGTAGTATGTATAAATACATATATGTATGCACATATATTTATATGTATGTATGCATGTATGTATGTATATGGACACATATAATGTGGAGATGTAATGAAGTCTTCCTTTCTTCAAGGTCAGCTCTTTATCTACTATACCGGAGCTAAAGGCCAAAATGACACACAAATACGTTCTTAAAATTATAGCTTTTTAAAAGCTTTTGCTCTCATCTTCTTAAAAATTATAATGATTTAAAAACTACTTATATATCATTTTTTTCTTTTGTTGACTTGATGGCAAATGTTTTAGTTCCGACAACTTTTAGAAAATGAATAGGTCATCCATCAGTTCTGAGTAATGGAGAAAGAGCTAGCAGAATCCTGTTTGTTATTTAAATTTGCATTTGTATTTTTAAATTAATTAGAAAAAAAGTTCAAGGGGGAAAAGCCCTTCTTTATGTCTTTTACCCACCACTGCGTTATCCCACCTCTGGGTATAAATGCCTTATTTGAGAAAGAAAGAAAAAAAAGAACAATGATGGAGAAGTCAGGAGGTCTAAGTTCTGCTCCTAGCTTAGGCTTAAATCCCACAACCCTGTGTCCCATTTTTCTCCATGACATAGTAACATTCATTCTGTGTGCCTCATGAGGTTATCCTAAGAACCAAGAGAACTTGAGTTAGGAAGAAGCACTGCCACCACAAATAGAAGGACTACTGCAGTAATTGAGAAGGAGCCTAGGTGGTGTGAGGAGGAACAGGGGCAGCAGGCCAGGAGCCCCAAGGAGAAAGAAATACTACATGGAAAATAACACATCACAGTCCCCTACTCTGTCTAAAACCAGAAAAAAGCAGACAGTGACTAAGTAACTCTCAAATGCCAGTCTGGGTAGTATTGTCTAAAACAGCCAGGCCATGAGAGGGAATTACTTTCCCTGAATCCTTTATGGAACTGCTCCCACTTGTCCCATTTCTTCTGTGAGCACCAAAAACTGAGACCTGCCTGTGAATTCAAAGCCTGTTTCTGCCTATGATTTCCCAATGAAATCAGACCTCCGAACATCCTGACTTGGGCAGCAGCTCTATACTACCCCTGTCCAGCTTCTGTATCTTGACATCCAAACCCTGAGTCTCTTTGCTCTGTAGATTCACTTGGTCCACACACAACCTCTTGCTCCCCAAACTTCACTGTCATTTGAACTGGAATCCATTCCCTATAGACTATCCACCAAAGCCATCAATTGGTCCTCTTTCCAATTCTGAGCCCTACTGAAATGCTGTAGCCTCCTGCAACCTATAACCCGATAATGACCAGTGTCCAGTCTCAGTTACTCCCAAAGAATCCTCTCTAATACGCTCTACTAATGACTCCATCTGCTGGAATACTGGGATACTGCCTAAAGATGCTCTTAAATGCAGATGGCATTGTTTTTTTTTTTCCATGTTATTTTTCCATGGTGGTCATTGCTGTAAGAGTACACTTATACAGAACCAAAACCCCCAAATAAAACCAAATAGACACTGATGTGAAGGACAACTCCAACAGTTCTTTCTCCGAAGGTGGATAGCTCTCCATCATAAGTCTTTCAGAATTGTCCCAGATCACTGAATTGCAGAGAGTAGCCAAGTTTTCACAGATACTCATTTGCGGTTATTGCGTATAATATCCTTCCAGTTATGCTTATTTGGGTTTTTATCAGTTCATGCAGATCTTTCCAGCTTTTGCAGATAGCATTTTTGTAATAAGGAAATTTTAACTGTCTTCTTTAGAATATTTGCACTTGGCCTGTACACCTACCCTTTACCATCTGTACATGACAGTATGAAATCAAATAAGCAGCATTTATTAAGGGATGCTCCTGTGCCAGGAACTAAGCTAAGTGCTGAGATAGAAAACAAAACAGTTCAGGAGTTCTGAGGGAAAGATGATTTTTGTACACGGTTGAGTTTGAGATGCCTATGGGGCATTCCATTTGAAATGTTCAAATGGTTTTTGATGATATGGGAATAGAGCTCAGGAGAAAGAGTAAGGCTAGCAAAAGAGATTGGTGTTCATGCTGGTGGTGATATTTATGTAGCATTTAAATGCTTGCAAGGTGCTTTACAAATATCTCACTTGATCCTCATAACATCCCTAGAAGGGAGGTGCTATCCTCATTCCCATTTTACAGATGAGGAAATTGGCAGAAGTCAAATGACTTGCCAGGGGTCCCACAGCTAATAATTATCTGAGGCCAGATTTGAATATAACATCTTCCTTACTCAAGATCCAGTGCTCTCTGTTCATCATTCACATGCCTAGAAATGATTAAACCAATGACACTTAGCAACCTAGGAGAACAGAGAGAGAAAAGAGAAGAGGACCTAAGACATACCTTAAGCTACACCCATGGTTAATGAGCATGAGAAGAAAGGAAATTCCAACAAATGTCTATAAAATAAAGCACAAAATTTTTAAACTTTATTAATGTTAAATTAATGATTCACAAGAGGAGTGGGCTGGGTAGAGCACCAGACTTAGGAATAGGAAGACCCTGGTTCAAATTTAGCCTCAAACATTCACTGTGCAACTCTTTTTTTTTTAAACCCTTACCTTCCATCTTGGAGTCAATATTGTGTATTGGCTCCAAGGCAGAAGAGTGGTCAGGGCTAGTCAATGTGGGTCAAGTGACTTGCCCAGGGTCACACAGCTGGGAAGTGTCTGAGATCAGATTTGAACCTAGGACCTCCCAGTCTCTAGGCCTGGCTCTCAATCCACTGAGCTACCCAGCTGCCCCCCACTGTGTAACTCTTAACTTCTCTCAGTCTCAGTTTCTTCATATGAAAAATACTGGTAATAACCCTACTGACCTTACAGAGCTATGATGAGGATCAAATGAGATGATAAATGTTCTCTGCAAACCTTATTTAACATTTAAATTATATATTATATGTTATCTTTTTCTCTTTTGCTGTTTCCCTCTTTCTCTCATTCTTTCCTTTTTTTCTTCTCTCCTCTTCAAATTAGATTCCCTCATCCTGTCCAAGCTAGAGGAGCAACAACCTTATAAACAGTTACTATAACACTGTTTATTAGCACAAAAAGGCTCCAATAGTTCCATTCCTGTCCTGGATCAATTTGCCACTCAAATAGGAAGCCAGCCCCCTTTTCATCCTACTGTATATCCTATTTGGGGGAAAAATGAAAGAAAACATGAATTAAGATTTTTCAAATGTGATGTTCAGGCTTTCTTTCTTTGATAATGAAGTTCAGGTTGGACTGATGATACAAATTTTTCTTCTTAATCTCTTTTCTATTTGTTTTTACTAAGAAATATTCTACATGCTATTCTATTTTTCAACCTTTCATCTTTGTCTTGACATTTCTTCTTGTCCCAGAGTTGTTGATTCTATTTTGGATGTTCTAATTTTCAGTGAGTTTAGCACTTGGGCAAGCTTTCATTTTTCTTGAGATAAGCTGTTAATTCCCTTTCCATTTTTTCTATAACATTCATTATTGCTTCATCTAGCATTAATTTTATTGATAAAAACATTTTAATAACTTTTTTAAAAGTCTTTTTAAAAATCTCTTCCAAGCAAAACAAGAAAATTTATACCTATGCTATGTTTTTCATTAAGGCTTTAATTATTGATGTTTTGGAGTCATTCTCTTATTTTACATCATGTGCATTCCTATAACCATAGCAGGATTTTGTTGTTTTAAGGGTTTTTTATAGGCATCTTCTTTTGTTGTTTGCCCATCCTTTCAGCCTACATCCTGACTTTGAGCTCTGTGCACTTCTGGAGGGAAGATCTGGGATATCCTGTTGCTGCTTTCTTGGGATATTGGTTGTTGTGTTTTTCTAGAATTTCCAAGCCAGGCTGGGGATAATGCTTTAGTGTTCCTAATCCAGGGAAAAGTCTGATTGCTGCCTCTGATCCAGGTCTGAGCTCGGCCAATTCTTGACTTAGGTTTGGATCTGAATAATGTTAAAATGCTGCTGTGATCAGTCCTATCAGCCAGATAGAGAGCTCTACTGTATTTGCCAGCTTTCTAATACAGGCTAGACTGAATGAATCAACTAATCACCTTTCAAAAGAAACCCCTAAAGAAAAAGTCCCAAGAACATCAAGATTCCAAGTGCCAAAATACCAAAATCTAGAACTTCCATGTCAAAGAAAAAGCTGTAAGTGAAGAGATGAAGTACCAAAGAACTAGTCAGGATCACATAAGACCTAACAGTTTCCACTATAAATGAGGAGATTTTAGAAGACAATATAGTAAAAAACAAATAGGATTACAGTTATCAAGTGTTAGAATGTCAGTAACTTAACCTTATACTGTTAGAATGTTGGTTCCACTAGTATTTTACAAATGTACACAAAGTTAACTCACCCTACCTGGTTCAATATAATTATATAGGAGGCAAATGGTCTACTAATGGAAGGATTCTTTTCATTTAAATTTTTAATAGTCACTCATTTCCTCTCCTACCACATTCTCAAATTTATAAATGAAAAAAGAAAAACAAAATCCTTTTAACTAATATGCATAGTCAAGAAAAACAATTTCCCAAATGGGAAAAATGTATCTCTGATTCTCTTTCTTGAATCTGTCACCTTTCTGTCAGGAGAGGAACATATATAAAGATTTTCCAGAATTCTTGATGAAAGATTAGATTAAATAGAAACTAGGAGACTTTATGTTTACAAAAGTAAAGAGAAATCTATTGGGCAATTAGAAGGGGCTAATTGATGAAGTCCTATGGAGGAGAAAAACAAGGGTCTCTTCAGAATTTTAAATGTACCAAAGGCAAAGAGGGAATCAAATTAAGGGAAAGAGAGGATCTGAGATTTTACTGGTTCTACACTGTTTTATGAGGGAAAATAAAAGGGAGGAGAAAGGGAATAATGTAGAAGAAAAAAGGGAATGGAACAGTTCCTCAAAATTGGAATACCCTAATTGAGTACACAAATGTGGAGACAGGGTTAATTAAGGGTGGTAAGCATCAAATGAACCTCATTCTAACTGGCTCTAGAAAAAGGTAGATTGAAAACATGCTTTTACAAGTGACATAGAACAGGAAATTATTTCACCAGCAGATTTTGAGAGAAAGATGAGTTCAATTTTAGGCATGTTGATCTTATGAGGCCAATGGAACATTTATCTTGAAATGTAACTTAGACAGCTAGAAATTTGATTATGGTGTTTAGAAACAAAAAAGAACAAGGCTATGAATGAAAATACATGAACTGTGTACAAGGAAAGAAAAGGAGAAGACCTAGCACTTGATGAGATCACCAAGAAAAAAGAAGATATGTTCAAGACAGACAAGGACAAAGCCCTAGGGCCCTAGGCAATGTCTAGCACCAGTCATAACAATTTATTTTGCATTGATGATATGCCAGGAACTGGGGATACAGAGGGGAAAAAATATAAACCAAGGAGCTTACATTAGGAAAGCAGGGGAAAAAAGGAGATACAAATAATGTCAACAAATAGTTTTAGTAAAAAGATAGTAGTGTCTTAGAAATGGAGTGAAAATACAAAAGTCTTCACTCTAATAGCTTAAAGATACTTTAAATTTTATTTCCTAAGGTGATCAGAGAAAAAGGAAAAGAACCTATATGATCTAAAATAATGATAGCAGTTCTCTTTGTAGTGGCAAAGAACTGGAAACTGAGGGGATATTCATCAATTGGGGAATGTCTAAACAAGTTGTGGCAAATGATTTTGATGGAATACTTACTAAAGAAAGATGCTTACATGGAAGTAGGAGAATAGTTTCTTTTCTAGTACGCAGTTGCAATAACCCTGAAGAGGTGTGTGATACCTTGGAATTGACCCTGGATCTAGACCTGAAATGACTACCCAGATTTGTAGAAAGGAGAAACAGGGATAAAGTGGTTAATAGTGTTAAATGCTACTGAGAAGAAGTCTAAGATGATAAGGACTTGAGAAATATTTGTTGATTTAGCAATAAGTCATGAGCATTTTTAGAAGAAAAATTTCTGTACAATAATAGGGCTTGAGGAATAGGAGAGGAAGCAGAGTACACTAGAAAAGACTAAAGGTCTCAGGCAGGCAGGGAGTATAGTGAATAGAGCACCAGGCTTGGAGTTGGGAAGACTTGGGTTCAAATCTGTTACTAGACACTTCCTAGCTGTGTGACCCTGGGCAAGTCTTAACCCTGATTGCCTAACCCTTGTCACTCTTCTGTCTTATAATTAATACAAAGACATAAGGGAAGAGTTAAAGAAAAAAGAATAAAGGCCTGAATCAAGAAGATGTGAGTTCAGACTATCATTACGTAGTTTTCTCATCTATAAAATAAGAAAATGATACTCGTACTACCTGTAAAATACAGACTTGTGAGCAAAGTGCTCGGCAAGCTGTCACTGTGAGGACCAAAGGAGATCATGTCTGCACCATGCCTGGCACAGAGCAGGGGCCATATAAAGGCCAGCTGCTGTGCTTAGCAGCATCATGAAGGGCTCTGAGTGACAGGGTGCGGAAGGAATGGAGACAGTGAATGCAGACACTGCTCATTCAATAAGTTTGGAATGATGGAAGAATGTATGAGGGGGATTCGGGTTAGAGAGATTTCAGGGGCAAGTGGGAGTGTTCATTGGCTTGTTTCTTTATTAGCTCAGGGGACACTGGGAAGAAAAGGCTAGAAAAGACAAAACTGACTCCTGGTGAAGAGGAGAGCCTCAAAGGCGGAATCCAAGAGGGGAGGCAGCCAGCGTTCTCCCTTTGCTTCCTTTCCCTCACACATGGTGGCTCTCCATTCCCTTCTCCTTTCTCCCTCTTGGTGATCTTGTCCATTCCTTTACCTTTAACTGTCCCCTCTCTGAGGACTCCCATATTTCCATTCAATCTCCAAGCCCAGTCTGTCAATGCCAGAAGCACTGGGCTAAACTGAAGGACAGAAGTAAAGATCATCTGACCTGACCCCACTCCTATAGAAGAGGAAATTGTGGCCCAGAGAATTTAATTAAAGGCACCAGTTGTAATGGGGAAGGTGCAGAAACCTGCCTTAAGTCTTGCCTTTGACCACGAATAAGACACTTAAACTTGTTTGTGGCTGTTTTGTGCATCTGTAAAATGGGCATACTTAAAATCCCTACCTCATGAGCTTGTAAGAAAAGTAATTTGCAAATGTTAGTGTGAAATAAATGGGAGTTACTAGTACCTCTTATGGATACATAGTAAGGAGGAAAGTCAGTATTCCTAAGATCTCTTCAGATTCTAAAATGTTATGAAACTATAAAGTTATCATGAACAGAATAAATTAGAAGTATGACTATACAATTTGATCACTGCCTGCATCTGACATTAGTGAAATTTGAAGGTTCTCCTAATACACTGCAAAAAATTAATTCATACCTCAATGTTCCACTATAAGCAGCTGCCACAAAAAGGCCTGAAAGTCCTGGAAATCTTTGTAGAATGTCTATTGCTAGATAGGGCATGAGCTGGGGGAAAAATGGCAAAAGTTAATTGCTTTTTAATATTATATAGTCAGAGCTTCAAATATTAATGCTTTTTGTAAAAGGTTTCATACTAAGTGACAGTTTCCTTTCTCTAATTCCTTTTTAAATTATTGCCTTCAGCAAAATCGACAATTTGTCATCTACAAACAGTCCCCACCTGTTCTTACTTCAATGTTCACCATTCCATTCAACAGTTTAAGACCTCCATTTCAGTTCTGGGACACCCGTACTCATTTGAAGGAGGCTCATCCACCCAGGAACATCCATAAAAGGGCAGAAGATGAGAATACAGCCATTTTCAAAACACAGGTCTATGGTAACAGAACAATTTAAAATGCTTGTTTGATGCTGGGAACTTTACTTCAATACTTGGAGATTCTGTTATTTCTCAGGGTGGGTGTCCCTTACAATTCTTTTATGTCTGAGCAAACAGTCTTAGACATTCACAGAGCTTATTCTCTATTAGCAGAGCTTTGAGAACTCAGGGCACCTGCAAGACCCCTGAAGGAATCAAAGTTTGAGTTTAGTGTAGGGCAAGAATATTTATTCCCACAAAAAAGTAAGTTTTCAATTGAAACTAACAACTTCAAATCATTCCCTAAAACCCCTAAGAAATTTTAAGAAGGCAAAAAAAATTCTTTAGTAAAATTTTCTTGTTTCACATGGCAATGGGTTCGAATCAAGAACACATGTGATACCCAGTGGAATCACGCATCAGCTATGGGGGGTGAGAGGGGGAGGAAAAGAAAATGATCTTTGTCTTTAATGAATAATGCTTGGAAATGATAAAATAAAATATTATTTTAAAATTTTTCTTGTTCCTTACCTCTAAAAAAATATAATGCATTAGTTGTTTATTAAGAGAGAGAGAGGTGCCTCAGTGGATAGAAAGCCAGGCCTAGAGATAGGAGGTACTAAGTTCAAATGTGGCCTCTGGTGCTTGCTAGCTGTGTGACTTAACCCCAACTGCCCAAAACAGAAGGGAGGGATTTTTTTAAGGTTTATTAAGCAACTGTTTTGTGCAAAGTATGGTAATAGCTATTATGGATAAAAATGGATATTGTTTAACTTCCACTAGGCTCTCACCATTCTTCCCTAAGTGATCACCTATCTCACAGCCTACAGAAAAGATTTCAAACTTTCCTTTCTCACTGTACTCCTTTCGCTCAGCTCCAAGTATCACTTCTTCACTAAGAAAGGTTTCTAGCCATACCTTCTTTGCCTCTTTATCTCAAAACTCCCTGGCATCACCCCACCCCAAGCCACCCTCCTCTCTCCTGGGCTCTCATAAAGAGGTGATTCCTCCATAGTGAGGTCTCACGTGCTCTTCGACTTTTGATATTTGGCTTCTGACCTACCTTATCACTCAGGTAAAACAGTATTCTCTAGAACAAGTGACCATCTCTTCATTGTCAGATCAGATGACCTTCCTCCTTCCCCCAAGCTTCTTGGACTCCTTGCTGAATGCCTTGAACCTCCCTCTTCTCAGCGTTTTCACATCAGGGCTCCCTTCTACTTCTGACTCCTACAACCCTTGACTTTCCCTTCTCAGATTCTTCTGCTGATTCACCAAACTGAATCTCTATGCATCCTAACTAGGAGGAAGGAGGAGGTGTCCCCAAGGTTCTCTACTCTGTTTTCGCACTTGCCAGCTGCAGGGCTTTGCCATCTCTGCACAGAGGATGCACACATCTATTTCTAGCCCTGGCCTCTCCTCTAAACCTCAAAGTTCTAAATTCAACATATCTAAAACAAAACTCTTTCTTTCCTCATGTTAAGATTACATTTTTCTGGAGACTGTATATACATTTATAATTATTTATTAAATAGCAAAAAGTGAGTTGGAGAAAAAAAGCCACATAGCCACACAGCCAGTTACATACCTTCTTCCCTAGCTGAGCTGGCTGCTCACTTTCCAACTCCATTTACTCTCTCTGCTTGGCCAGAGAGACCCAGAGAGCTTCTTTGATCTGTAATTTATACCTTCCTCCTACCACCACGACATCAATTTTTTGTGATTTTCCTGATTTGACCTCAGTCAGGGTCAGAGGTTGGACTTCCAGAAACTGAGAGTCACATGGGACAAGAGTCAAGTATCTTCCCAGAGTACCCATCATAAGAAATAAGCCTTAATATTAATTAGCTGAACCATAACCCAATTCCACTAGAGAATGGGTTTTAAAATTCAATATTAAACTTTCTTTTTAATACCCCAAGACTCATCTTAGGGTATACCAAGAAAAAAAAGGAGTACAAACTGGTATTAAATTCTCACATTCCCAAACCCACCCTCTTCTAATTTCTGTCAAAGATACCACATCCTTCCAGTCTGCTGGGATGAGCTGTAATTTTTGCAATATTCCTGATTTCTCAGCTCTCCCTCCTTCCTCCTCTACTTGGCTTAGAAGCCCTCCTCTGCAAGTGCATAGCTCCCATCCTACTTCAGGGCCACATTACCTCCTGCCCAGATTCCTGCATGGCTTCCTCATTGCTCTCTATTGCTCTCTCTGCCTCAAGCCTCTCCCCATTCCAGTCTCTCCCACATATGGCTGCTCCCCTTCTCAACCAACTCCAGGGGTTCCCTATTGCCTTTATAACCAAATAAGAACTCCCCTGGATGACTTTTAAAGTCCTACACTGCCTATCCCCAACCCATGTTGCCAACCTCATTCTCCTACTCTGCTGTGCAGCCAAACTCATCTTCCTCATACAAGACACCCTATCTGCAGTCTCTCCTGCCTTTTTCCTGCCTCCTCGCCTCTGATTCAGAGTGCCCTTCTCTTCCTTGAAGATGCAATTCGAGCAGCATCTTCAGCATTAAGCCTTTGGAAATGCCCCATCTGACTGTCCCTCCTTCCCAAACTACCTCATATTTAACTCTTCTGGTATGATTTGTTGCTGTTGTGGCAGCTAGGGGGCACAGTGGATAGAGCACCAAGACTGGCATTAGAGGAAAAGAGTTCAAATCCTGCCTCAGACACTTAATGTGGGACACTGGGCAAGTCACTTAACAGTGTTTGCCTCAGTTTCCTCATCTGTAAAATGATCTGGAAAAAGAAATGGTAAATCAGTCCATTATATTTGTTGAGAAAGCCCCAAATGGCATCATGAAAAGTCAGATACAACTGAACACAAACAAAATATATTTGTTAATTATTCACTTTATATTTAATGCTGTATATATTTATATATGTACTTGTCCTTATGTACTTGTCCCTATCGGAACATAAGCCCATAGCAATTGGAAATTGTTATTCTTTGTATTTTTATTACCCACACTAGCACAGTGCACATGCTTAATCAAAATTTTTTGAATGATTGAGTTCTAAACTTACTTAGTGTCTAAAAATTTAGATTAACTTTATTTTTAAGATTTCCTAAATATATTCCTTCATTGAATCCAGAGACTGAGGATGTTAAAAATGATCATATTTTACACTGCTTATCTCCTGTGATATAACTGGAATAAAATTAAGATAAAAGTTGTGTACCAGAAATAATAGCAATAAGAATATATTCAGCTCATATAAATTAAATGCCATTTTCTTTTCTCCTAAAACCAACATTAATATACAGCTGAAATTTTCAATTTGAGAAATTTTTTCTACTTTTTTACAAATGATACTTGTTTCCCAATACTTATTTTATTTTTCTTTACTAAATGATATGACAATAGAATTATGTTTAAATACTAAACCTGATCTGGTGACCAAACTTTTTTTGATGTCCAAGGATCACAGTTATGATACACAGAGTACAATGACAATCCACAGAACACTGCAGCTATGTTAATAAAGAAGAGTCCCACAAGATTTAAATAAAGAGACCTAAAGATACAAGGAAAAAGTAAAAATGATTTATACTCAAGTGAAAAAAAATGAATCACCTTAAAAAACAGAATTATATCATCAACATTATAATATATCTTGAATGGATGTGAAATGGAATTCCTTGTTCTTAATAATTTACTTTTTCTCCCATTCACTGCTTAACCCATTGAGGTATTTGATGCACATTTTGTTTGTCTATTCAAAGAGCAGCTTTTAGTTTTGTTAATGAATTGTGTAGTCTTTTTTCCCTGTTTATATATTTTTCCTCTAATTTTCAAGATTTCCTACTCTGATGTTATTGCTTTAAGAAACCATATTAATTATTTCTAAGGCCAATAAAACTGAGTTTGTATGATCAAAGATTAACTAAAGAATATAAACATATATGCTTTGGATGGTGGTGTTTTCATTAGATTCTATTATATAACGGCTAACTTCTCTCCAATATCGTGTGCTTTCAAGGTTTCCCTTTGGTTTGGGACACAATTACATCCTATAATAGTGATACCAAAAGGGATTCCAGCTTAGGGAATGGTATCTGTAACAAGAGTTCTCCAAGAGCTGGCTGTGTCAAAGTTCTAAGCAGTTGAAAGGATGTTTCCAACAGTCTGTCTGAAACGGAAGATCAAGGCTAAAGGGTGTAGAACTGAACTCTCCTGGACTCTTCTGGACATCTTGCAAGCAGCCAGTTTTGAATACCATCAAACAAAGGTAAGAGGAAGTTCCCCATACACTCTGGTGGACAGAGTGGAAATTTGGAAGAGTCTTTCTTTCTCTCCTGGGACATCTGAGGACATAGCTGGGTTCCTGTACCTCTCTCTCCGTGTGTGAGAAATCTGGTTCCCTGTTGGACTTACCCTTAGGAAACTTAGGTATTTAGTTTAGTGTAGTTAGATAGTGGGTTTAATAACTGGGATAACAGCCAGATACAACCTTTTCCCTTTTCCTTTTTCCTTCATTCCTTCTTTGTTAATAAATTCATTTTATTTAATTGTGCTTCCTCCCTTTGTATATAACCTTCCTTTCCCCCTTCCAAAATTTACTTATTACATATCACAACCGAAATGAATAAATCCCTCAGATGAATCACCTAAAACTAAGTTATAAAAATTAAATCCAACAAAAGCTGAGTCAAGGATTTTGTAGTTTCAACATGCACAAAATGTGTATAGTAAGTTCCACAGCATCCACACAGGCTTATGTAGGGTGTGTAATTTCAGTCCAGCAGGGGTCAAGAACAACAATTTTAAATGATTTTATATTCTAATAAACACATCAACCTTTCACTGAAAATTTCCCCAGAACTTCCACTTAAGGAAGATTCCAAGGCCAATTATCTCTTCATTTTCTCTCCTCAAACTTGGCTTTTATTACTTCCTAGAAGAGAGGTAGTAAGCTTCTCTTTCTCTACTGTCTGCCCCTATTCAGCTGTAAGCTTTTTGAAGGCAGAGGTTGTATTTCTTTTTTTCTAGCACTTATCATAGTGGCCCTGAGACATAAAAGAAGTTAATAAGTGATTACTGACTGACAAAATAACATACTTGGCAAATGCTCATTTAATTAGCTAATATGTCATTAAAAGAAGAAATATATACAAGTGAATCAATTGTAAATGTTGTAATTTTTAAAATTTTTGTCAAGGTCATTAGTCTTTATTGGATGACTATCAGAAAGTAAAAGTAATAGTTATGCCTGATTCAATGAATATAGCTTTTCCAAAAAACCTCAGAAATTTTCAAAGAACATAGTTCTGGGGGAAGAACCAAGATGACAGAGTAAAGCAGAGAAGCTCAGAGTCATTATGAGAATCCTCTCCAACCAATATTAAAATAATGCCAAAAAATGAATACAGAAGAGAAAGTACTAACAAGGAAACAGAGGGAAAGAACTTTCAAGAAAAGAAAAATCCACAAGATAGGCAGAGAACATCTGGGGCATTGGGGTAAGAGGGGAGCATAGTCAACAGAAGACTATAGCAAGGAATGAAGAGCAAGCCACACACCTCCACCCTACATCTGCTGTTCTAGGTTCCAAACCTAAGCTCAAGCCAACATTGAGACCTTGAGACCCTGCTTAGGCAAATAGAGGTCTAATCAACCCATACCTCTTAAAATTCCAAACCTGAGAGGAAGTCAGGAATCCCAGCCCAGGGCAATCTGTGCTGAAGTGGGCTGATCTGCATGGGCCCAGAGCAAAGTCAGGAGTCTGGATCTTTTTGCAGAAAGCTCAGGGTGAATATCCAGTACAGAACAACAACTGCGTGCCAGATTAGATCAAGTACTCAGTGGTACCAAAAAAAAAAAAAACTTACACCTAAGCCCAAGGCTAGAATTTGAATAGTTTCTGACTTGATCAAGCTCAGAGCAAGACCAAAAGTTTATGGCCAAGTCAGAGGCAAGTCTTTAAGTTATCAGCATCTCAAGAGTTAGTTGAATCAGCAGTGGGAGATAGCTCTGAGAGCTCTCAACCCCTAGGCCATTATATTAGAAAAACTAAAACTGGAAGAATCCCATAAAAAAGATAAGCTTGGAATCAAGGAACAACTGAAGTTAAAGAGCTTACCCTAACCTCCCAGAAAATAGAGCCTACCTATAAAAGGGTAGCAAAAATGAACAAATAACAAAAAAGCAACTAATTCTAAAGAATTTTATGGAGACAAACAACAAAATATAGACACAGAGGAGAACACTGAAACAAACACATGCAAAGTCCAAAAGAAACATATGTATTGGACACAGATTCTGAAAGAGCTCAAAAAAGATTTCAAAAACCAATTAAGAGATGCAGAGGAAACGTAGAGAAGAGAAATGAAAGCAATGCAAGAAGAAATTTAAAAAGCAGAACCAAAAGGAGGAATGGAGGGAAATTGATGGAGGAAAATCAAGCCTTAAAAATCAGAATTGACCATCTAGAAATTTTTGACTTCATGAGAAATCAAGAAACAATAAAACAAAAAAAAACAATAAAACAAAAGAATGTGGAAAAAAAAACAGAAGAAAACATGAATTATCTTATTGAAAAAAAAACTGACTGGAAAATAGATCCAGGAGAGACAATTTAAGAATTATTGGACTACCTGAAAGCCATGATAAAAAAAATGTGAATATCATATTACAAGAAATTAACAAAGAAAACTTCCAAATTCATACATTACCTCCAGAAAGAAATCTCAAATGACAACTTAGAGGAATATAATAGCTAAATTCAAGAGCCCCTAGGCCAAGGAGAAAATACTTCAAAAAGACAGAAAAAAACAATTCAAATACTTTGGAGCAACAATCAGGATCACAAAGGACCTAGCAGCTTCTATATTAAAGGATCTGAAGACATAGAATATGATATTCAGCAAGGCAAAAGATCTAGGTTTACAACCCTGAGTCACCTATCCAGCAAAACTGAGTATATTCATTTGGGGGGAGAAATGGATGGTCAATAAGATAAAAGAATTCCCAAGATTTCCTAAGGAAAAACTCAGACCTAAACAAAAAAATATGAAGTACAAACATAAGACCCAAGAGAAACCTAAAAAGAAAAATAAAAAAAGAAAATTTAAGGGACTAATTAAGATAAAAATGTTTGTATTTCTACATAGAAAGAGGATATCTATAATTTTCAAAATTACTCTTAGTAGTAGAGAAGATAGAAGAAATACTTAGAGGGTGGGGAAGTAAGCTGATTATGATGAAATGATGTATATGATGATGTCTGATAATATGATGTGTATGTATACATGGTGATATGAAATGATATGTATGATATGGTATGTATGTATATATGATATGATATATATAAAAAATCAAACAGTGAAAAAGAGAATTGCACTAAAAGAAAAGGAAAGGGAGAGATAGAATAGGGTAAATTATATGTCATAAAGAGGCATGAAAAAGCATTATGGAAAGGGGAGAATAAAGGTGGTGACAGGAAGTGCTTAAACTTTACTAGCATTATAACTTCCTCAGAGAAGGAAAAACAAATATACTCATTGGGGTATAGAATTATATCTTACCCTACAGAGAAGGTGAATAAAAGAAGGGAAGGGAGAAGTAATTGGAGGAAGGGGAAAGTGGGGGGGTGATAAAAAGCAAAATACTTGTGAGGAGGAACAAAGTAAAAGGGAATAGAGCAGGATCAAAGGGGGAAAATAAGATGAAGGGCAATACACAGTAAGTAATCATAACTCTGAATGTGAATGGGATGTTACAGAAGCAGATAGGTGAGTGGATTAAAAAACAAAATCCTGCTATATGTTGTTTACAGGAAACATATTTGAGGCATGGTGACACACACAAATGAAAGGTAAAAGGCTAGAGAAGAATTTATTATGCATCATCTAAAGTTAAAAAAGCAGGAGTAGCAATCATGACACCAGACAAAGCTAAAGTAAAGATTGATCTGACTAAAAGAGATAAAGAAGGTAATTACATCTTGCTAAAAGATAATACAAACAGTGAAGTAATATTAATACTAAATATTTATGTACCAAATTGTATAGCATCTAGATTTCTAAAGGAGAAATTTAGGGAGCTTAAGGAGGAAATAGATAGTAAAACCATACTAGTGGGGGACCTTAACCTTCCCCTATCAGAACTAGATAAATCAAATCAAAAAACAAATAAGAGAGAAGTAAGGAAAGTGAATGAAATGGTAGAAAAATTACAGTTAATAGCTATCTGGAGAACACTGAACAGCGATGAAAAAGAATATACCTTCTTTTTAGCAATACATGGTACATATACAAAGACTGACAATGTACTAGGGCATAAAAACATAGGAAAGAAATGCAGAAAAGCATAATAATAAATACAACTTTTTCATATAATGCCATCAAAATTATAATTAATAAGAATGCATCGAGAGGCAAATGTAAGATTAATTGGAAACTAAATAATCTAATTCTTCAAAACAGGTGGGTCAAAAAACAAATTAGAGGGGGGGAAATTACTGATTTCATTGAAGAGAATGACAATGAGGAGACAATATATCAAAATCTATGGGATACATCCAAAGCAATACTTAGGGAGAAATTTATATTACTGAGTGCATATATAAACAAAATACAGAGGGATGAGATCAATGAATTGGGCTTGCAACTTAAAAAATTATAAAGTGAACAAATTAAAAATCCCCAGACAAAAACCAAATTGGAAATCCTAAAAATTAAATGAGAAATTAATAACATGGAAAATAAAAGAACTGTTGAGAACTATTGAACTAACAAATTAGACTAGGAGCTGATACTTAAAAAAAATAAAACATAAAATATTGGTAAATCTAATTTTAAAAAGAAAGAAGAAAATCAAATTAGTAGTATCAAAAGTGAAAAGAGTCATCTCACCTTTAATGAAGAGGAAATTAACACAGTTATTAAGAACTATTTTGCCCAATTATTTGGCAATAAATATGACAAGCTAGATGAAATGAGTGAATATTTATAAACATATAAAATGCCTAGATTAACAAAAGAAGAAATTGAATACTTAAATAATCCCACCTCAGAAAAAGAAACTGAACAAGTCATCAAGGAGCTCCCTAAGAAAAAATCCCTAAGGCCAAATGAATTCACAAGTGAATTCTATCAAATATTTAAAGAACAACTAATCCCAATATTATACAAACTATTTGATAAAGTAAACAAAGGAGTTTTACCAAATTCTTTTTATGACACAAATATGGTGTTGATTTCTAAGCCAGGAAGACCAAAAACAGGGAAAGAAAACTACAGACCAATCTCCTTAATGAACAGAGATGCAAAAATCTTAAATAAAACACTAGCTAACAGCAAGTTACAAGGATTATTCACCACGATCAGGTGGGATTTATACCAGGAATGTAAGGCTGTTTTAACATTAGGAAAACCATCCATATAACTAACCATATCAATAACCAAACTAGAGATTACATGATCATCTCAATAGATGCAGAAAAAGCCTCTGACAAAATACAACACCCATTTCTATTTAAAACACTAGAAAGGGGGACTTCCGGGTAAGCATGGCTGCAGATTAGACATGGCTCGCTTCCCCTCCTCAGATCCAAGGATACAGACAACCTCAAAAGACTCCCCCCCCCCCAAAAAATCCTCATAAGATCAGAGGGACTCCACACTAAGGTGCAGCACTGAAGGTACGTGGGATTCAGACATTTCCACAATATAAGGGAAAGAAAAAGCTCCCAACCAAACGTTTGCTGAGCTGCTGACCTATCTCCCCCACCACACCTACAGAGCTAGAATTAAAGTCAGCACAGGCCAGAATCAACAAGTGAGGGAGGAGCACCCCAATGCTGAGCAACGGGCAGCCCCAGGTCTGGGGAGCTGACTAAGACCACCAAGGACCTACCCCTGTGAGCAGTAATACCTGAAACCCCAGCAGGGGGGCAAGAAGAGCTCAGATCTCTGGTGCCCAGAGCTAGTGCGCTATAATCAACAAGTACGTGAAGGGATCCCCTGAAGTGAGTAAGGGGCACCTACAGGATCTTGGGAGTTAACTAAGACCAACAAAGACCTACCCCTGAGAGCAGTAATACCCGAAACACTGGCAGGCAGGGGAGGGAAGACCCTGGACTCCCCCAGGAAGACAGCGCAGCTGCGGAGAACTGAGAATTTGCCCGAGGCTAAAGCCTTGATCATTAGACCCATACACTGAAAGCAAGCCCTCCTCACTCAGATTTCTGACTGGAAAGGGGAGAAAAAAACCATAGAGATGGCAAACAGTACCCAGGAACCACGAGACCCCAACACCAAAAAAAAGCAAGAAGGGGGTGACTTTGGATACATTTTATGGAGGAAAAATACAGAATACAGAGGAAATAGTAGAAGAGGAAACACAAACAAATGCTCCAAAACCTTCCAAAAGAAATGGAAATTGTCCACAAGCTCCTGAAGAATTTAAATTGGAAGTTATCAAAAAGATGGAAGCCTTCTGGCAGGAAAAATGGGAAATAATGCAAAAGAAATTCAGCAATCTGAGGGACAAAAACACCCAATTGGAGAAATAGCTGGAAGCCTCAAAAAGCAGGACAGACCAAACTGAAAAGGAAAACTAGTCTTTAAAGGCCAGAATCAGGCAACTGGAAGACAATGATCTTGCAAAAGAGCAAGAATTAATAAAGCAAAGTCAAGACTAAGAAATTAGAAGATAACATAAAATATCTCACTGACAAGGTGACAGACCTGGAAAATGGAGGAAGGAGAGACAATCTGAGAATCATTGGTCTACCAGAAAATCTAGAAATAAATAGAAATCTTGATATCATAATACAAGATATCATCCAAGAAAACTGCCCTGAGGTTCTAGAACAAGGGGGCAAAATAGGCATTGAAAGAGTTCACAGAACACCCTCTACACTAAATACCCAAAAGACAACTCCTAGGAATGTAATTGCCAAATTTCAAAGCAAAAGAAAAAAATCTTATAAGAAGCCAGAAAAAGACAATTTAGATATAAAGGAATGCCAATCAGGGTCACACAAGACCTAGCAACTTCCACACTAGATGATCACAAGGACTGGAACATGATATTCAGAAAGGCAAGAAAACTGGGTCTTCAACCAAGAATCACCTATCCATCAAAACTGACTATATACTTCCAGGGGAAAGTATGGGCATTCAAAAAAATAGAAGATTTCCAAGTATTTGTAAAGAAAAGCCCAGAGTCTGTGGAAAATTCAACATCCAAACACAAAGAGCAAGAGAAACATGAAAAGGTAAATATGAAGGAAAGGGAAAAGGAGAAAAATGTTATCTTTTTCTTTTATTCAAACTCTCTTCTATAAGGACTACATTTATATCAAATTATATACATTAATATGTGAAGAAATGTAATGTGTAACTCTCAAAAATTGTATGCATTATTAGAGTATTTAGAAGAATCACACATAGGGAAAGATTGGGGCATTAAGACAATATGGAGAAAGGGGGGGAAGAAAGAAAAAGGGAGGGGGGAATCATTGATGGTACTAAGATGTACTTCAAGAAATAGAAAAAAACTAAATAAAATAATTTTTCTCACACAAAGATACACATGGGAAAGGGAGGGGAAGAGTTCTCCTATAAGAAGGAGAGGAAGAGAGTGCTAATTGGTATTACTTAAACCTTACTCTCAGTGAAATCATCTCTGAGAGGGAGGAACATCTAGATCCATTGGGATCTTGAATTCTATCTTATCCAACAGGGTAAGAGAGAAGGGGAAATTAAGGAGGAGGAGGGAACATAAAAAGGGAGGGAAGGAGAGGGGGGAGGGAATTTAACAGACCCTAAAAAACAAACAAAAAACCCCAATACCAACAAACAAACAAGAAGGAAACAAAAAGGGAGGGACCAGAAAGGGAAGCATATTAAGGGAGGGACTAGGGGGACTGATTTAAAGTAAATCACTGGTTTAAAAGGTTATAGCAAAAGAAGAAAGGTCAGAATTAGGGGAGGATATCAAAATGCCAGGGAATCCATAAGTGACAATCATAACTTTGAATGTGAATGGGATGAACTCACCCATAAAACATAGACAAATAGCAGAGTGGATTAGAATCTAAAACACTAGAAAGTAGGCAAATTGAAGGGCCTTTCCTCAAAAAAAAATAAATAAATAAAGAGTATTTATTTAAAACTGTCAGCAAGTATCATCTTGCAATGGGGATAAGTTAGAAGCCTTCCCAATAAGATCAGCAGTGATGCAAGGATGCCCATTATTACCACTATTATTTAATATTGTATTTGAAATGCTAACAGTAGCAATTAGAGAAGAAAAAGAAATTGAAGGGATTAAAGTAGGCAATAAGAAGACTAAACTATTACTCTCTGCAAATGATATGATGGTTTACTTAAAGAATCCTAGAAAATCAACTAAAAAGCTAGTGTAAATAAACAACAACTTAAGCAAAATTGCAGGATACAAGAAGAACCCACATAAATCATCCACATTTCTATATATTTCCAACAAAACTCAGCAGCAATAGTTAGAAAGAGAAACTATTTAAAATAACTCTAGACAACATAAAATATTTGGTAATCTATCTTCCAGACAAACTGAGGAATTATATAAACATAACTACAAAATATTTTTCACACAAATGAAACTAGATCTAAACAAATGGAAAAAACTTAACTTGTTCATGGGTAGGACAAGCAAATATAATAAAAATGACAATCCTACCTAAACTAATTTACTTATTCAATGCCATACCTATCAAACTAACAAAAAAATGTTATGGAATCTGAAAAATTATAACAAAATTCATCTGGAAGAACAAAATATCAGAATATCAAGGAAAATGATGAATAAAAAATGTGAAGGATGGGGGTCTAGCAGTACCAGATCTTAAACTGAACTACAAAGCAGTCATCATCAAAACAATATGGTATTGGCTAAGAGAAAGAAAGATGGATCAATGGAATAAACTTGGGGTAAATTACCTCAGCAATCTAGTGTTTGATAAACAAAAAGATCCCAGCTTTTGGAACAAGAATTCACTATTTGACAAAAATTGCTGAGAAAATTGGAAAACAGTATGGCAAAAATTTGGTTTAGATCAACATCTTACACCCTATACCAAGATAAATTCAAAATGGGTAAATGACTTAAATATAGAGTGAAATCATAAATAAATTAGATGAACATAGAATAGTATACCTGTCAGATCTATGAGAAAGGAAGACCAAGCAAATGATAAAAAAACATTACAAAATATCAAATGAATAATTTTGATTATATTAAATTAAAAAGATTTTGTACAAACAAAACCAATCAATGCAACCAAAATTAGAAGGGAAGCAACAAACTGGGAGAAAAATTTTATAACAAAATTCTCTGACAAAGGTCTAATTTCCCTAATACATAAGAAATCAAGCCATTCCCCAATTGACAAATGGTCAAAAAATACAAATAGGCGGTTTTCAGATGAAGAAATCAAAACTCTCAGTAATCACATGAAAAAGTATTCTAAATCCCTCCTGATTATAGAAATGCAAATCAAAACAACTCTGAAGTACCACTTCATACCTAGCAAATTGGCCAATATGACAGTAAAGGAAAATAATAAATGTTGGAGGAGATGTGACAAAATTGGAACACTAATGCACTGCTGGTAGAGTTGTGAATTGATCCAACCATTCTGGAAGACAATTTGGAATTATTCCCAAAGGACTTTAAAAGAATGCATGCCCTTTGATCCAGCAATACCACTATTAGGTTTGTACCCAAAAAGATAATTTTAAAAGGGTTGTAAAAAAATATTCATAGCTACACTCTTTGTGGTGGCAAAACATTGAAAAATGAGGGGGTGTCCCTCAATTAGGGAACAGTTGAGCAAATTGTGGTATATGATGGTGATAGAATACTATTGTGCACTAAGAAATGATGAACTGAAGATTTCTATATGAACTGTTGCAGGGCGAAATGAGCAGAACCAACAGAACATTGTACACAAATAGTGAAACATCATGGAATCATCAAATGTAATGGACTTTGCTACTAGTAGCAATGCAAGGATCTGGGACAATTCCAAAGGACTTATGAGAAAGAATGTTATCTATATTGAGAGAGTGAATTGTGGGAGTAGAAACATAGAGGAAAAACATGTGACATAATTTGTTTATATGGGTACGTGATTTGGGGTTTTGGTTTCAAAAGATTGCTCTATTGCAAAAATGAATAATATGGAAATAGGGGATCAAGTGATAACATTTGTATAACCTGATGGAATTACTTGTTGGCTCTGGGAGCAGGGAAGGAAGAGGAGAGGGAGAGAAAATGAATATGTAACCATGGAAAAATATTTTTTAAAAAAAGAAATTTTCAAAGAAAACTTTCTAGTTGAAATACAAATAATTTGTGCCCATGATTCATGAAGTGTTGAGGTCTCATTTGTGATATAAAGGGGTCAGTTCAGATGACCTGTAAGACTCCTCTCAGCTCTCAGCCCCATGATACCACTATCAAACTCCTTCCAGAGTATTGTTCACTGGAATAAAGTACACATCTACCAAAATTGGTGGGTCTCATTCTATTTTCTGAGATTGGTTTTGTTAGATGTTAACAAACTCATGTGTTAAATTACTAAGGATGCAGCTTTAGGTTAATGTGTCATCATTCCCCCCAGGTAAGATCTGTCTCTTCTAATAGACTGTAAGCAGCCCCTTGAAGTCAGGGACTATGTATTGGCTCTTTTCATATCCCCAGCACTAAGCACAGTGTCTAACACATAACAGAAGCTTTATAAATGCTTACTGAGTACTCCCCCAGCAATGATGACAGGCATGTGTGTGATAGAACTATCCTGATTAAATAAATTTGCAAGCAATATTATTACTACTGACCCAACTATGATTTTACAAATGAGAAGATAGACAATGAGGAGCTAAATAACTTGTCTATATGTCTTGAGATAAAGCCTTTTTAAATAAAGCAACTGAAATTTTAACAAAAACTCTGTATGTTGACAGTCTGGTGGGTAGTAGAAACAGAAAGCTAGAGAATCAGAGAGCTCATCACATATTGATTAAAAGGCAGAAATAGTGTAGAGAATATATCCCAACAGAGAACCACTGGTGCCTCCTAACCCTATTACTGAGTAAGGATTCTTAGCAAATTCAATATAATTTTGTTATCACCACCAATAAATATAAAAAGACTTAATTGCAACATGAAATAGATTTACTGCTACTTCAATTATTGGTCCAGAAGTGCCATTATTACCATGAAATTCTGTTACATCTTATCCTGGTTAGTTCTGTCACCTAATACAGAATAGCATCAAGGTTTACCATCAAATTTATGTGGTACCCATAAAGTGCATCATAAGGTAAAGTGAACATCATCAAGTTACATAAATATGTAAATGGAGAGATATCTTTGTCTTCGTGGAGGGAATGGATCACTTACTGAAGGATAGCCCTTATGAATGCACGGAATGACTGCAAGTCAAAAATTGGTCTTCAGGTACATGGAGATAGCAATGAACATTATCAAAAAATAACAAGGGACAGAAAGACAAAAACAAAAGTGGAAAAGAAAAAGAATTTTCACATAACTAACTGAAATTCTAAGCTCACTTTTGGATCAAGTCATCTTAAAGGAATAATATTTGGTAGTGATTTAAAACATGATGAAAGAAATTAAAGCTATTATATAAAACAAACTTATTTAACTTAATTTTTTTTAAGTTTTAAATTGTCCTTATTTTTTACATGTTATCCTCTTTTAGAACTTAGAGACCAATGACAAAAAAAATTCAATACTAATGACAAATAGAAGGTATGTACTTACAATTTTGCATGGAACTTAGATTTACAGGATACGTATCTCTGCACTTGGGACTGATTAATACCATAGATGCTGGTCCACGTAAAGGTCCCACCTATTAAAATTGTCCAGAAAGTGTGCCTCTGCAAAGGACTAATATTGAAGCTACATAAAAACAAATCAGACAAACCAGAATTTCAAAGTGTACAGAAACAAAACATAACTACAAATCATTTTGAATTGAGCTCAGAAAAAAAGGTTTTCCCTTTTGGAGTTTTAAATTATCTAGATATATGGGCTATTAATCGGCTTGATTGTGACTAAGATCAAGTGTCTATGTAAATCTATATAAAGGAATTTTCTACTAGGAGCCAATAATTTCCAACTGCTCAGCAAAAAGTTGTCACTAATTTCTCTTTACTAAGACAGCATACCTTTAAATATTGATGTCAACTAAATAGAGAGCTTGTATGTATTCAGAAAATAACCCAAAATAAGGGTTTGAGTTTTAAAAGATAACTCTATTACAAATATGAATAATATAAGAATAGGTTTTGAGCAGTAATGTATGTATATAACCTAGTGAAATTGCTTGTCAGCTCTGGGATGGGGGAGGGAAGGGAGGACAGAGAGAACATGAATCATGTAGCTATGGAAAAATATTCTAAATAAATAAATAAAATTTTTAAAAGAAAATAATCCAAAAGAATATTGCTTTTCTTGAAATTCTATATTGAATTCCCACATTCGTGATCCAAGGAAGGGGAATGACTAATATACAGAGAGATACTGTGCCTTGTGACAATTGAATGCCAAGAGATATAGGACACAATACCAACCCTGTGAATACTTTAAGATAAGCGGCAAAGAATAAGAATTGGAAGACTCAGGTAGAAATTCTAGCAATATTCCTTACTACTAGTATGACTCTGGACAAGGTCCTTCCTCTCTCTAGATATGTTTCAACTATAAAATGAGGGTAGGGTGTTATACAAGATAGTGTTTGAGGTTCTACACATGACCCTATAGAACCACAACAGCTCATGGTTTACTATTACAGAAAGTACAGTCTGGGAATTAAGGTATTCCTGGCAAAAAATAACTGAGTAAGGCATAATTCATTCTTCAGATATTGTCAATTATGATAATGTTAATTATGTCACAGACAAGAGAGGAAGGCTATCTAATTTCCATTGAGTCAACTTGTGAATATATGCAACTGCTGTTCTCTTTTTTCCAGGTTTTAGGACCAGGAATTGTAGTAGAGCAGAAAGAAAAGTGGATTTAAAATCAGAAGGTCTGATTTTGAAATCTGAATCTGCCTGTCAGGTCCAAGGTAAATGATGGATCTCAGTTTCTTCAATGAAAAAGGCAGATGGTGGGACAGAGTTGTCCTACATGGCCTAAGGTCCTCTACACACTCTAAGTAATCTGTAATATGATGATTTACAATGTAAATACATATATATATATATGTATATATATATATATATATATACACACACACTTTTTATTGAGGAAAACAAATGATGAATTTCTTGAAATCTAAAAATTCACAAACAAAATTGTCCATTCGGGCACCCCTGGTCCACCCTTTCTGTAACTAAATGAATTTTCAGTAGTATCCTCTGAGACTACCCAAGTGAGAGATTTGTAATATTTGCTCTACATTGCCACTTTCTCCCTCTACACTCAGGAACCTCTCTCCTCCTTTAAGGTTCATTTACTCAAGAATCATGACCCAATCAAGATTCTGGTGGCTCATGGTTCGATGGGGTTATGATTGGGGATGTAGACTCTAAACGATCACCCCAGTGCAAATATTAATAATATGGAAATAGATCTTGATAAATGACACACGTTAAACCCAGTAGAATTGTGCACCAGCTATGGGGGGGGGGGGAGGAGAGGAGGGAAAGAACATAAATCTTGTAACCATGAGAAAATATTCTAAATCAACTAATTAAATAAAATGGGGGAGGGGGAAGATTCTGATTGCAATTGCTTACCAACAACAGACACACCATTTCTTCCTCAATGAATTCAGGACCTGGCTCACAGTCTTTCTCTCCTGCCCTCATACTAGGGAGACTTCATTATGCACTTTAAAATGCCCTGACTTACCAGTTTCTGAACTTACATTTTTACTCCAGTTGAGTTCCCTACAGAGATAAGATGGTCCTAGCCTCAAGCATGCCATCACCTACAAATGTACAATTTCCATGTTCATGAACTTATCTGCTCATAATTTGTTATCATTCTCTCTCTCCCTCTGCCTTGTGATCTCTAACCTAGTTTTTCATCCTCACCATGACACCTTCAGTCACTCAAAGCATCTCTCACTTCTTTCTGAGAACCTCATCGCAGTATAGCCTACACTTCTCCATCCTGACTAGTTAGGGAATCTGTTCAAGTCTACACTGTCCTCTTCTCCGGAGTTCTTTGAAGACCCTTATGTTATCACCAGTTTAGCCCTCTCAGCCCTCAATCCTGGATTTTATTCACCATCTCCTGCCTTTATTCCACTCCTCTGCATGTACTGCTGAAAGGAGCTAAAGCATGTGGACTACTCTCCTATAAATTTATGGGGGGTTTTCACTCTTTTTGCTTTTTTGTTAAGAATAACTTATTCATTACATAAGAGCTCACAGGTATTTCTCTTCTCTCCCCTCTGTACATGACAGAAGGCAACATTTAACAAAAATATAAGTTATGTAAAACTGTCTTACATGTTTCTATTTATAAATTATTACTCTAAAGATGGACATTCACATGTTATTCCTCAAAGAAAATTTCTTTTGCTATATATAATATTTTCTTGGTTCTGTTCATTTCACTCTTCATAATTTCATGTAGGTCTTTCCTTTTAACTAACCTGTTCAGAATTTCTTACCATCACATCATACACCACAACATTTTTAGCCATTCCCCAATTGACAGGAACCTTCTTAATTTCCAATTCTTTGCCACCACAACAAAGAGAGCTGCTATCAATACATTAGAATTTATAGCTTCTTTTTCTTTTCCCCTGAACACCTTAGGAAACATACCTAAGAGTGGTATTGCTAAGTCAAAGGGTATATAGACGATTTATAACTCTTTATGCATAATTCCACATCATACTCCAAAATGATTGGATCAAGTCACAGATCTATCATCAGTGTTATCAGTGTACCCATTTTTCCACATTCCCTCCAATATTTGTAATTTTGCCCTTTTAACATTTTAATCAATCTGAGCTGTGTAAGATGATATGTCAGAGTTATTTTGTTTTGAATTTCTCTACTCAGTAATAATTTAGAACATATTTCCATGTGGCTATAAAAAACTTTGATTTCTTTATCTGAAAAATATCTGTTCATATCTTTTGACCATGTATCAAATGAGAAGCAACTCATATTTTTTTATAAATTTAACAAGGTTTCCTTTGTATTTTCAATGAGACTTCTATTTGAAAAACTGTCCATAAAAGTTCCTCCCAATTCTTACTTTTTCTAATCCTAGAAATATTTGTTTTAGTTCTAAAAAGACTTTTTAAATTTACTGTTATCAAAATGATCCATTTTATATTTCCCAATGCTCTCTATCTCTTGAATATTCATAAATTCTTCTATCCATAAATCTGGTAGGTAATTATATTCCCTGTTCTCACTGGCATATATCTTCCTTTCTGTCTAGATCATGGGTCCATTTTGATATTATCTTGATAGTTTATATATATATATATATATATATATATACATATATATATAGTTTCTGCCAGACTGCTTTTCAGTTTTCCCAACAATTCTTACTAAATAATGAATTTTTTTCCAAAAGCTTGAATCTTTACTTTTTTCACACAAAGTTACTATAATATTTTACCATTTTTTGTAGGTTTTTTTCTGGACCACTAATCAACCTTTCTAATTCTTAATCAATACCGAAGAGTTTTAATTGACCTCCTTCTTTTATATTTTTTTCAAAATTTCTTTGATATTCTTAAACTTCTGTTCTTCCAAATGAATTTTTAAAATTTCTTTTAGTTGAATAAAATATTTTTGGTAATTTAATTGGGATAGCATTTAATAATTAGATTAGTTTAGGCAAAAATGTAATTTTTATCATATAATTTTTATTATATTGGCTCTGACCATCTATTAACAATTAACATTCCTCCAGTTATTTAAATCTGACTTTATCTGTATAAAAAGTATTTTATAATTAGGTTCATGCAGTTCTTGGGTTTGTTTTGGTAGTTATACTCCCAGGTATGTTATTCTGTCCATGGTTATTATAAATGAAATGTTTGATATTATCTCTTCTTATAAGGCTTTATTAGTAATGTATAGAAATTTGATGATTTATGTGGATTTATTTTATATCCTACCCCTTTGCTAAAATTATCATTTTCACTAACTTTTTAAGTCGAATCTCTAGGATTTTCTACATATACCATTATACTGTCTGCATAAAGAGGTATTTTTATTACTTCTTTGCCCATTCTAATTTCTTTTGTACCTTTTTCTTATCTTCTATTACATTTCTAATACAATATTGAATAATATTGATGCTAATGGACATCCTTGTTTCACTTCTGATCTTATCAGGAAGGCTTTTAGCTCATCTTTGTTGAAAATAATGTTTCCTGCTGGTTTAAAGTAGATGCTTCTCATCATTTTAAGGAAAAATCCATTTACACCTATGCTTTCAAGCATTTCAAAATTAGAATGAATGTTGTACTTTGTTGAAAGCTTTTTCTGCAACTATTTATATAATCCTATGATTTTGTTATTGATTTAATCAATTATGTTAATAGTTTTCCTTAGGTGAAACCATACCTGCATTCCTTATATAAATCCTGTTTGGTCATAATACATAATCTTTGTGATTTATTATTGCATTTTCCTAGCTAGTATTTTATTTAAGATTTTTGTATCCATATCCATTTATGAAAAAGATCTAAAATTTCTTTCTCTGTTTTTGTTTTTTCTGGTTTAGGTACCAACACTATATTTGTTTCAAAAGAGGAGTATGGCAGGACTCCTTAATATTATTACAAATAATTTATTTAATATTGGAATTAGTTGAATGTGAAATGTTTGGTAGAAATCATTCCTAAATCTATCTTATTGTGATGCTTTTTTTCTTAGGAAATTCAATTTTGGAATGGGAGTTAAAAATGGTAGCGGGATGCTCAATTCACACAATCTTCAATTAGACAAAAGTAGAAAAAATGCCTCAAAATAAAGGAAAACAGGAAGCACGTGTCTCAATGGGATGAAAAGGGAGGGAGGCATTGAATAGGGCATGGGGGACACTACAGAATGAGGACCAGCCCAAAGGGCTTCCACGGGTCCTGAGGCAATGAAACAGCAGAGAAGGAGCAACCCAGTGCCTGCCTAATGCCAGCCCTAGAGGATGCCAATTGGCCTGAAATATGGAAAGAGCAAAACAAAAGCAGCCCAATGTGCTGCCAAATGGCTTAAGGCAATGAAAGAGCAGAGGGGAGCAGCTCAATGCCATCCCTAAGACCTTTCATGTGGCTCTTGGTAACAAAGACAGCAAGGAGAAGTGCTATTCCATTTCATGTGGTTTAAGGCAACAAGATGACAGAACAAGAAAGCAGCCCTACACCAGCCATCCTTGCTTCCATGTGGCCTGAGGGAAGTAACAGGTTGGGGTGGGGAATCTTATCCTAAAGAACGAATAGGTCAAAGAATAAATCATAAAAACAATACTTTCATTAAAGAGAATAACATGAGAAGACAACATTATGGAATTATGGAATGTAGCCAAAGCTACACTTAGGGGAAAATTTACATCTGTAGACACATCAATAAAATAGAGAACAAGAAAAAGATCAAATATTTAAATCCTCCAATAAACACCAAATTGGACATCATGAAAATCAAGGGAGAGAAAAATAAAATTGAAAAACCACTGAACTAATAAACTAATAAATAAGACAAGGAGCTGGTTTTATTTTTAAAAATCAACAAAATAGATAAACTATTGGTTAATTTGATTTTTTTTTTTTAAGAAAGAAAGTGGAGCTGTGAATTGATCCAACCATTCTGGAGACCAATTTGGAATTATCCCCAAAGGGCTATAAAATGATGCATACTCTTTGATCCAGTAATACCACTACTAGACCTGTATCCCAGAGAGATTAAAAAAAGGGGGGGGGGATTTGTAGCTGCTCTTTTTGTGGTGGCAAGGAATTGGAAAGTAAAGGGATGTCTATCAATTGGGGAATGATTGAACAAATTGTGGTATATAGTGGTGATAGAATACTATTGTTCTATAAGGAATGTTGAACCAGATGATTTCAGAAAGAGGTAGAAAGACCTACATGATTTGATGTAGAACAAAATAAGCAGAAACATAAAAACTATACAGTATATAATAACAGCAATATTGTGGAATGATCAACTGTGATAGATAGCTACCATCAGCATACAATGATGTAGGACAGTTTTGTCTGACTTACGACAAAGAATGCTATCCACCTACAGAGAAAGAACTGTTGGAATCAGAATACAGATGAAGGTAAATAATTTTTCAATTGTTTATTTGGGTTTATGTTTGGGGGTTTTGGTTTCATAAAATTACTCAGAAAAATAAATAATATGGAAATATACATAAGAATACATGTATAACCCAGATCAAATTGTCTGCCAACACTGGGAGGGGGAAGAGAAAGGAGGGAGGAAAATAAATTTGATCATATAACTTAGGAAAACTTGTGTGGAAATTTGTAAGAACATGTAATTGGGAAAGAAAAAGAGAGCGGGGGGAGAGGGAGAGAGAGAGGGAGAGAGAGAGGGGGAGAGAGAGAGGGGGAGAGAGAGAGAAAGGAAGAAAGGAAGGAATGAAGGGTTAGAAGGAAGATTAAAAAACTAAAAAAAGAAAAAGGTATATTCCTTTCTATTCCCATTCAATTTTCTCCAGATATCTATCACATCTAGCTTATCTTGACTTCCTTCTTATTTGTTTTTTGGTTAAATTAATCTGGTTCTGAGGAAGGAAGATAGAAGGTTCCATTGCTATAGCTTTCTATTTATTTCCATTCATTTAGCTTTTCCTTAAAAATCTGGATACTGTAAAATTTGGTGCATATAGATTTAGTATTAATAATGCTTCATTATCTATGGTACCTTCTAACATAATGTGACTTCCCCGTTTATCTCTTTTAATCAAATTCATTTTAGCTTTAATTTTGTCTGAGATCATGATTACTACCTCTGCTTTCCTTTTTGCTTCAGCTGAAGCAAAATATGTTGTGCTCCAGCCTTTTATTTTTAATCTACCTATATCTCTCATTTTTAATGTATTTCTTGTAAACAAACATATTGTTAGGTTTGGAGTTTTGATCCACTCTGCTATTCATTTCCATTTTGTGGGCAAATTCGTCTCATTCACATTTGAAGTTAAAATTACTACTTGTATATTTCCTTCCATTCTATTTTTCTTCTTTATCCTTCTCATTCTTTATTTTACCCTATTCCTCCTCAGAAGTCTAATTTTCTTCTGACTACTATCTCTCTAATTCAGGGGTCTCCAAACTGCAGCCTTCTGAGGCCATTTATCGGGCCCTCACCACATTTCCAGAAGGGGTACCTCTTTCATTTGTGGTCAGTGAGAGGAGCACAGGATGCATCCACATCCTGTGCTCCTGGAGAACTGTATGTGGCAGTGCCACAAAGTGCAGGGTCGCTCACATACAATACTACTTCCAGTAACATAATCCTTTGCGTGGCACCTTGTTCTGAGAGTAACTGAAAGAGAATGAGGTGCCTTACAAAGGATTATGTGGCTGCACGATGGAAGACGTCAGCATGGTGAACAGCAATCTGGGGGAGGGGATTCCACACTGTGTATATGGCTGTCCTGTATAGTGGTGGCAGTGATGGGGCTGTGCAAGGTGTGACAGGCCCAGCCAGCCCTACAACCTCCACTATCCCAGACAGCCGTATACAGATTTGTTCATAGTTTTTATTTATAGTCCAGCCCTCCAACAATCTGAGGGACAGTGAACTGCCCCGCTGTGTAAAAAGTTTAGGGATGATTAAAGTCTAATCTATACCCTTTTTAAGAATCCCTCCCAGATACCTTCCCCTTAATTTTCTAGTACTTAAACTGTTCAACCTTCTAAGAGTCCCTCATTTGTTCCTTACTTTGTCCTCCTATTTCTCTGTAAGTTAAGAAGACTTTTACCCTTCTAGATGTACGCGTTTTTCCCTCTTTGACCTAGATCTGCTGAGAATAGGGTTCTAGCACTACCATCCCTCGACACCATCTTTTCCTTCACTGTAAGTAAGAATTTGGGGTTTTTCCCATTCATGCCTCTAATATATAGGATAATAATTTGATTTTTAACTCTTCCTACTCATTTTTTTCTGGCTTATTCTATATTTCAACACAACTCTAAGCCTTCTATCTAATTGCTCTTTCAAACTACTCAAGTAGTTTTTTCATTTTTAAGATTTTTTTTCCAATGTAAGAAGTAAACAGTTTGACCTCATTAAGTCACTTATAATTGGTCTTTCATGTTTATCTTCTTGTGTTTCTTCTGTTGAAAAAATAAATTAGATATTCTTGATTAGAGAAATGCAAGTTAAAACAATACTGAGGTACGATCTCCCACCTACCAGATTGGCCAATATGACAATAAAGGAAAATGATAAATATTGGAGGGGATGTGGGAAAATTGGGACACCAATGCAATGTTGGTAGAGTTGTGAACTGATCCAACCATTCTGGAGAGCAATTTGGAACTATCAACAAAGGACTATAAAACAATGCATATCCTATGGTCCAGTAATACCACTACAAAGTCTTTATCCCAAAGAAATTTTTAAAAGGGGGGGAAAGACCCAATTATACAAAAAATATTTATAGCAGATCTCTTAATAAGGGCAACTAATTGGAAAGTGAGAAGATGTCTATCAGTTGGAGGAATGGCTGAACAAATTGTAGTATATCTTGTGCTGAAAAAAATGATGAACAGGATGATTTCAGAAAGAGCTGCAAAGACCTACATTGTGCACAGTAAAAGCAATATTGTGGAATAATCAACTGAGAAAGACTTATCTACTCTCTGCATCTACAATGATCCAGGAATTCTGAGGCACTTATGACAAAGAATGCTATCCACCTCAAGAGAGTGGGAGTTGAAGTACAGATCAAAGTATTAGTTTATTTGGATTGGGGGGGGGGGTTATCTGAGTATTCTCTTACAAAAATGAATAATGCACAAATACATTTTGCATGATAATACATGTATAACTCAGATCAAATTGCTTACCAGCTCTGGGAAGGGAGATGGATGGAAAAGAAGAAGAAAATTTGGATCATATAAATTAAGAAAACTTATGTAGAAAATTGTTATTATGTGCAATTGGTAAAATAAAATATCTTTACAAAATAAAAATAAATTCATTGAGAAGGCCATCTACAATACACCACTTCTTTTGCTCTCACAGTCTTTTTAACTCTCTACATCCTGGTGTCCAAATTAATCATTCAACTAAAACTGCTCTCTCCAAAGTTACCAATGATCTTAAATTGCCAAATCGAATGTACTTTTCTTAGTCCTCATTTTTCTTGACCTCTATGTAGCTTTTGATAGATATTTTTATCCTCCCTTTCTTCCCAACTTCCAAGTTACTGTTTCAGGAACTACCATCCTTCCAGACCCAAAGGCATCTTCTATTTCTCAATCTTTCTCAATTCCTGTATTCAATCAATTGCAACTTCTTGTTGCTTCTCTACCATTGTAACACCTCTCATAAGTGCCTCTTTCTCTTACCTGACACTGCCACATGGTATAAGACTTCATCATCTCATGCTGATTGGTTTCCCTCCCACAAATCCCTTTTCTACTCCTGTGCATCCTCCACCCAGTGGTGGAAAAAACTAAGAAAGTGTATCTCTTGCCTCCCATTAGAGCCAGGACTTCTAAACTCTTTTAGTCATGGATATATTGTAGCTAGGTGGGGCAATAGATAGAGAGCCGGGCTTGAAGATAGGGAGCCCCGAGTTCAAATCTAGCCTCCGACACTTTCAAGCTATGTGAACCTGAGCAAGTCTGCTTTGTTCTCAGTTCCTTTCACTATAAAATGAGAATCAAAATGGCATCTGCCTCCCGGGATTGTTGGGAGGATCAAATGAAATAATCCTTGTAGGGTGCTTTCCACAGTACCTGGCTCATAGTAGGCACTTAATGAATGTTTGTTCTATTCCTCACTCTTCCCCACCTTTCTTCATCAGAGGAATCTTTTAGCTGTTTCATAAAGCTTATGGACTCCTTGTCAGAATGTTTTAAGTTCATAAAATAAACTGAAATAATAAATTTCAGTTAGAGATCACTGAAAGTAAAGGTATATCTTTCTGATTCATATTAAATAGGCCCCCTTGAAATCTATTCACTAACCCCTTAGGAGGCTAGGAATAGCAGGATATGAATCTCTACATTAAATTATAAGTTCCTCCAAAGCCAGTATTCATGAATAGATAGTAGAGCAGCTTATACATATTTGGATTTCTACAAAATATTTACTGAATTGAACATTAGGCATAAAACCTGAAATCTCAACATTAAAAGTGAATTTGTTGGTTTCACTCCTCAAAGTACTGGTCTTCAAGTCAGACAACTGGCCTTTAACTCTTTACTTCACTATTTACTAACCAGGCAACCACAGAGTTATCACTTTGCCTTAAAGAGAATCAGTTTCCTCTTCTGTAAAATGTAGAAAATTTGTACTACCAACCTTATACTTTTTTTCTTTTTTTAAACCTTAGAGCACTATATAAACATTACATATTATTGTTATTCCACAACTTAATATTTTAAAATGTATCCTGTACATGTAATATAAAACCTTTTAATTTGAAAAAATTTAAATTGAAATTGACAGAAATTTTTTTAATTGACTTACTCCCATAAGTTTAATCTTCCTCCTTCTTCAGCATGTCTTAAGATAACTGAAAGTCCACCTTGAATTTTTGAGGTCTGTATGATAATTGAACCAAATCCTGCTAGCATAACTATTGCTTGAAAAACATCTGTCCATACAACAGCTTTGAAACCTCCCTGGAAAGAAAAAATGCATGTACAATATTAAAAAGTTCGTTTTCATTTGTATGTTTATTTTGTACTTAACAAAGTTAGGTTTCTATGCTAACTGGACTTTTGAAGAAACTGACTGATTTCAACAAAACTTGACTTCTGACAGGTATTCAACTATTTTTTTAAGCTGGATTTGTAGTTTCATCCTGCCACATTGAAACAAAACAGTAATCAAGAAACATTTCACAGGAGCACAACACTCCTGAGTTTTCATAGATTTAAGTAAAAATTGGCATATAGGATAAAGGATAAAAAGGTGTATTGAGAAAAAGTTTATATAACTAAGAAGTCTATTCAACATCATTAAATGAATTATATCACCAGTAATTCTCAAAAAAAATAGATTATATTTCAATCTTGTACCTTATATATAAAATATTCATGAAAGTAAAATGTATTAGAAATTATGTTAGAATTTGGAACTATGCCCAAAGGGTATAACATTGCTTACTCTGACTCAGATATATCACTACAAAGTTTGTAGCCCAAAGAGAGCAAAGGAAAAGAATATATTCATACAAAAATAATTTATAGCAGCTTTTTGTGGTGACAAATAATTAGAAATTGAGGAGATGCACATTAACTGGGGAAAGGCTGAACAAGTTGAAGTATGACTATGATGAAATAGTATAGTGTTTTAAGAAATGAGCAGATTAGTTCCAGAAAAACCTGGAAAGACCTATATGAATTTATGCAGAGTGAAGTGAGCAGAACCAGAACGTTTTTATGTAATAACAGCAATATTGTAAGGATGATCAATTGTGAAAGCCCGAGCTATTCTGATCAATACAAAGATCCAAAACAATTCCAAAGGTTTCATGATAAAAAAAAAATGCTATCCACCTTCAGAGGGAGAATTGATGAAACCTTAGAGCAAATTAACATAATTTTTCACTTCATTTTTCTTGTGTTTTTTTTTTCAACAAGATCAATATGGAAATGTTTTGCATGAATTAACAGATGTATTATTTTGTTTGCCTTCTCAAGGAAGAAGTAGGACTCTAGAGAGAGGGAGATGATTTGGGGCTCTTTTTTTTTTTTAAAGAATAATTAAAAATAAATAAGTAGAGGCAGCTAGGTGGCTTAGAGGATAGAGAGTCGTCAGACCTGGAGATGGAAGGTCCTGGGTTCAAATCTAGTTTTAGATACTTCCTACCTGGGTGACCTTGAGCAAGTCACTTAACCCCAATTGCCTAGTTGTTATTGTTTACCTTGGAACTAGTTTTGATTCTAAGACAGAAGAGTTTTAAAAATAAAAATATAAATAACAAATTAGGGAGAAAATAAATTATGTAACAATTTAAGTTTGTTTAAAACAGCAACAGGGGACAGCTGGGTAGCTCAGTGACTTGAGAGTCAGGCCCAGGGATGGGAGGAGGTCCTGGTTTCAAATCTGATCTCAGACACTTCCTAACTGGGTGATCCTGGGCAGGTCACTTCACCCCCATTGCCTAGCCCTTACCACTTCTGTCTTGGAATCAATACACATTATTCTAATATTTTAATTAATTTAATTTAATTCTAATATCTAATATAATAATTATTCTAATATAATAATATTCTAATAATAAATTCTAAGATGGAAGGTAAGAGTTTAAAAAATAAAATAAAATAAAACAGAGCAACAAGATATGGTTTTGCACTGCTGTGGCTTTTTCTGGCAATAAAAACACAGCTTATGTTCCCCCCAGTGATGAGCTTAGCTTCAATGCTCAGCCAATAGACACAATTAGCTCAAAGCAAAGATATCTGTTAAGATGGTATATTAAAAACAATAACTAAAATTAACTGCCCCACAAATACACAACTATCTGTGGGAAGCGTGAACAAAAATTCAAAATATACTAATTATAATGCCAGGAAATCAGGAGCACAGACAGCCCAGGCAATTTACATCTCTGGCACTGAACAGACTGATTTTCTTTTCCTTCTCATTGTGTAATTAGAATCTGCTCCTCAGGACTCTAAATCCCAGGATCCCACTTTCACTCTCACGTTCAGTCCGGGAAAACTTTTCTTTACTCGGGCTTTTATTTTTGTCCTTTTATTTCTTCTGCTTCATGAAATTATTAATAAATCTGATAAAATATAATGCTTGAAGTTATTGGATATTAATTGAAATCTTACATCTTGAAGTCTCTTTAAAAGCCCCCAGGGACAGCGTCAATAGCAATGCCGGGTTGCTTTTCTAATTTAATCAGCAAAACCTCCACCCTGTCTAAAGGAAAGAGGCCGTCATCTTGGCCCGTAATTAATCTATGAATACCTCATTTCTGCTTGTCACGGGACCAGTTTCTGTGACTAGATCACCTGAGCCGGATGGGCAGGAGGAGATAGTCTCGTAGCCTAGTCCCTAGTGCTTAGATTTTAGCAGAAGAACTTTAACCACGTCTCTTCATCATAAAACGATGTGAAATCATTGAAGACTGTGCTTCGCTCCAGAGAATTAGCAGGTCCCGTCCCCGCTAAAGTCACAGAACAGTCCACAGGGTGCCTGAAATCCAGGCAAAGCGCTTGCCCCTTTCCCGCCCCCAAGCTGCCCAGGCACGCGGCTCTCACATTTCGCCTTGCTCCCCCGCCTCCCGTCTCTCCAGTCCGTGCTCCCAGAGGAGAGCGCTGAAGCACCGGATCAGGAAGCGCGCCCTCTGCAATGGCGGCTCTGGGCAACTGTCTAACGGCTTCCGATGTCGACCTCGATCTTATTTTCTTTCCCAAGAGCTCAAGCTCAAACATCTACTGGAGAACAATCCAAAACCAAACCCTGAAGGTGTGGCATGAAGGACGCGCACGAGCACAGCCCGCAGCTTTCTCTAAAGGGGAAAACAGTGGCGATCAATCCACCAGGCTTCCTTTATGCTAACCCTTCTAGGGGCTTCCTCCGCGGGGAAACAGAAATAAGAGTAGCGCGGAACTCAAGGCGGTCATGGGAATTAAATGAGACAATATCCCTAAAGTGCTTAGCACAATGCCGGGCACTTTTAAATGCTCATAACTGAGGCAGGGAGTCAGAGAGGACCTGAGTTCAAATCCAATCTCAGATCCTTCTTAACTGTGTGCCCTTCGGCACGTCACTTCAGCCCACTGGCTTGGCTCTTCCCCTTCTGGCCTCAAGTTGTCATAAGGACAGAAATAAGGGTTTAAAAATAAGATAAATGCTTATTCCTATCCCTTCCCTTCCTACCTTAAACACCAGCCTGGGGCTTCACTTAGAGCATGTGAGGTCCATGTGAGAGCCTGTTTTGCTTTGACTATATTTCTTAGTAGTCTTGCTTTTCTTCCCCTGCCCCACCCCCACCCCAACCCCCGCCCTCCATCCCCACAATGGTAGGGAAGGGAAAGGAGAGAAAAATAAATGGCGGTGATTCTCACTCCTATGAACTTTCCTAACACCTCATTCACAGAATGGAGAGAGAGGCTGGACCTGTGACTTCAACGATCTGAGAGCTCCAGCAATGTGAATCTGCTCCTTCTCTACAGCTTATCATCTTAAGCAAGGTGCACACAACACTAGGCCCCTCTTTAGCAGTTTGGCAAAGCCTATGAATCCCTTCATCAGATGTTTCAAAATACCTAAAATAAAACAGGTACAATTAAAAAGGAAATTAAAACTACGGAGTTACCAAAATACTTTTGAATTTCAAAGATTTTAGGTTAAGAATATCTAGAGGGGGTAACTGGGCAATTCAGTGGATTGAGAGGCCCAAAGACAAGAGGTCCTGGGTTAAAATATGGCCTCTGACACTTCCCAGCTGTGTGACCCTGGACAAGTCACTTAACCCCCATTGCCTAGCCCTTACCACTCTTCTGTCTTGGAACCAATTGTTGGTACTGTCTTGGTATTGATTCTAAGGTGGAAAGTAAGGGTTTTAAGAAAAAAAAATACCTATAAACCTTCACTCATATATTTATGATGTTTACTGAACAAGTAAATGAATAAATGAATGAACCACTAATGTCTTGCTAAAAAAAAAAATGCTGAAAATATTGTGTAAGTGTATTTAGGAGAGCCATTTGGAGGATAGCATGATGTTTTCCTTCCAAAAGATAAGATACTTAGCCTGCTGCCCAGCTTTGAGCAAGTCATTTAACCTCCATGATGTAATAAGGATCAGTGCAAGAGACGAAATTGGAATCTTTGCATGAGGGGCTTGGGTGGCAGAAATGTCGGTTGGAGAGCAAGGCATTCTGGGAAAGGAAAAGTGACCAAGGAAAGATCTATATGGAATTCTTGGCTTTTTGAGCTAAGACCTTGATGTAGCAGGACGTGTTTCCTAGCTGAGGATCTCACCCAAGAGCCAGAAGAAGAATATTCTGTTTCAACGCTCAAGATTGTTCTGCAGAGCTATCATCTGCCTGTCACCTCTAAGAACGTCCCTACTGAGGAGAAGATGCCTCAAACCCCGAAGGGGGGCTCACTGAAGAGAGAGCCCAACTCTCTTTCCCCTCCAGGCCTCTTGCACCTATTTATAGGCTCCTTAGGTTAGAGATATATTAAATAGTTTGGATAATTTAGTTGGGGATCGAGTCAGAGAAACCCAGGTTGGCTAAAGTAAGCTGCCTGGGCCAAGGACCGAGTTAGGAAATAATTAGGGCTAGACCAAGTCCCACTTTCCATCTCCCAACTTGCCTTTGGTTTTATCATTAAACATCAAAACCACAGTCAGATTTGTCAAGTACCTTGGTTTGAACTTGGGGAAAAAATCTGAATGAAGATTCAGCAGAGCACATCAAGACCCTCCCCCACTGAAGCAAAGCCTCCACCAAGGCTTGTCTCAGGATTTCCTTGTCTCAGGGGTTTCCCCTGGGTTTATTTTATAGGGGAGATCCTTCTTCCACTATTTCATCACCCTTTCTCTTCAGGGAACCTCCAGTTACCTGTGCAAGTTATCACCTCAGGGGAGGTGAAAGGAGAGTAGGAGCCAACCCATCTTCCCTCCTGCTCTCTCTCACATTCAGTTCCTTCATTATGAATTCCTTGTGAACGCCATTGAAATACCATCCCAGACAGTGGAAAGGGTCTCTGTGATGATCCTCTAAATCACCATTATTACACTGAACCTTGATTTCTTCATATGTAAAATGAAGGGGATGGACTCAATGTCCTTGAATAGCCCTTTCAGTTCTAAAACTACATTCCTTTGATCCCGTATTCTTTCTATTCCTGTTCTCATGCCCTTTGCACTCCTTTAGCAGGGTACACTAGTGATCATTTTCTCTCAAGGTTAAATGTCTTCCTAGCTGTTGGCCTCCTTCCCTAATACCATTGGCCGGGGTCTCTCCTATACTTTATAAAAACAACAACCCTCGAGTACCATCCCAAAAGCTTTTGTATTTATGTCTTTTCTCTTCCATGACCAAACCATTTGAAAGATAATCTGCTTTTTCTGCCTCTACTTCATCAACCATTCATTCATCAATGATGAATGTACACTTAGTACAGCTTAGTACAGCTTCTTGCTAGTCTCTTATTGCCACTGACTTAAATGTTACCAGTGACCCTCTTACTTGAAAATAAATGATATTTTTCCAATCTTCAGCCTCCTTGCCTCTCCTGCTGCTTTTGACACTTCTCACCACCTCTTCAGGAACACTTTTCCTTGCCTAGGCTTCCATGACTGTTCTCCTGGTTTTCTGCCTCCCCATATGGCTCCTTCCTTCAATTTCCCACTCACATTTTGTCACATAGAGCTCCTCTCTAGTCTCACTACAATCTCTCCCTAGGTGACATTCTCTGCTGCCATGAGGCCAATTATTATCTCTACACAATTATTATCAGTCCTAATATCTCTTAACCATCAATACAGCATTGTCAGCTGGAAGTCCCAATGACATCTCAAACATCATAAAAAGGACTTCATTGTCTTCCCATTAGAACTATTTTTCTTCCAAGTCTATTTTTGTTAAAGGCAGTAGCATCCTCTCATTTTCCCAAGTTTATTACCTGGTAATAAGCCTAGGCTCTTGCCTCTCCTTCACTCCCTTGCACATGAAATCAATTGTTGAATCCTTGAATTCTACTTCCATAAAATCCATTTCTCTTTTTCCACATATGCTACCACCCTATTTTGATCACTAACCTTTCCTGAACTGCTTGAAAGAGTCTTTAACGGTTCCCTCTGATTTCAGTGTCTTCCTTCTGCAATCCATCATTTACAGAGAGGCCAAAATCAAATCCTGACATTCTGACGTTCTTGTCCCTATTCTAAGATTCAAGAAACGCCCAGCAGCTTCTTCTGTCTTATTGGATAATTCAGTTCTAACCTGCCTTTTTGTTGTTGCTGTTCAGTTGTTTCAGTTATGTCGGACTCTTCACCAAACAATTAAAAAAAGAAGTATTTATCAAATGCCCATCACACTCTCATTTTCTAATGGATAAGACTGTACATATCTAAATGTAATGTGAATAAATTTAAATAAATACAAAGTAGTTAAATGTAAGGTAGTTTGAGAGAAGACACGACCAGTTGGAGGTCAAAAAGGCTTCATGTAAAATATGGCATCTCAACTTCAACTTCAAGAAAATAAGGGATTCCCTTAGGCAGAAGGAGGGAAGGAGAGGATTCCCGGGCATGGGGAGTAGTGACACCAAAGGCCCAGAGGTGAGAGATCGAGTGCTATGTGTGAGAAAAAGAGAGAAGGCCAATGTAGATGTCTAGCACAATGCTAGGGGAGTAATAAACAGGGAGAATGGAAAGATGGTCAGGTTGTGTAGACCTCTCAAAGCCAAATGGAGGAGTGTATACTTTATTCAAGAGGCCACTGGAGTTGATTAATAATAATAATAATAGCAGCTAACATTTAGTGATGTGAGTGCAAAACCCCCTGCCCTGTTTTTATTATTATAATAGTATTAGCCTTTATGATTATAAGTAATATAGTTTGCTTTATTTGAATGATAAGCATTAGCTAAGAAAAATACAGCTTTGGGTGATACTAAATCTTCCTGACAGGCACTTTGACCTTAAGCCTGTAACCCAAAAGTCTCTCTCTCAAGCCCACCACACTGTGGTACATGTACAACAGTCAGGCTGGGGGTGGAGGGCTGCCTTTGGGGTGCCTGGCTAAGTGCAATGAAGTAGCTGTCTCCTGACATTAATAGAAATTGTCAGCAAAAACAATCAGACCCTGACCCCTTATTGCAGAGACCTTGGAAAGGTCAGCCATCATAACAGACATTAGTTACCACCCATAGTGATGATTTCTGTACTTTCCAGCTTATTCAGCACTTGTGTCATTAATTAAGACCTGACCATGTGAAAGATTTATGTCCATCCTACTTTAATTTTGACTGTACTTTCTGTCTTTAATCTGATGCTGTCATCAGATTTCTGTGCAAAAAAAAAAAAGGTCATCTCCTAAAGCTGGGGATCTTTGATCTTGGTCTTGACCAGAGTCCGGCTTTATTGTGAGACCAGCCCTCTCCCAATAAGCCCATTATTAGCTTGGAGACTACATTGGTGTAGTAATCTTTCACCACAAATAGCACTTACTATATTGCCAGGTGCTGTGCCAAGTGCTTTACAATTGTTAACTCACTTGATCTTCACAACAACCAAGGGAGTTAGATGCTATTATTATCCCCACTTTACAGGTGAGGAAACTGAGGCAAGCAAAGGATAAGTGATTTGCACAGGGTGGGGTGTCACACAGTTAATACATGTCTAAGGCTGGATTGAGTTAGAGTAATAACATAAATGGATTTTTTTTAACTGCTTCAACAACAATGTATAGGATTGACTGGAGTGGGGAAAGGCCCAAAGCAGGGAACCCTATTAGTAGGCTGTTGAAATAATTTAAGGAAAAGATGAGGAAAGCATGAACTAAGAAGAAAGATCTGTGGTTAGACAGAAAAGGCTGGATTTGAGATATGTTATAAAAGAAGAAAAGGTAAATCAGTGATTTATTAGGTATATGGGGTAAAGAAAAGTGAGGCATACAGGATAATGCCAAAATTACAAACCTAAGACACTAGAACTATGGTGGATTCTTTTTTTAAAAAAAGACATTTGGAATAGGGGAGATTTGGGGGAGAAAGATAAAGAGCTTGGTTTTAGATGTATTCAATTTAGGATGGCTCTGGCATATCCAGTTTGAAATATCCAGTAGGCAGTGGTGATGTGGGGCTAAGATCTGAAAAAGTGGGACTGGACACACAGATCTGTGAATATCATTTGTAGAGAGATGATAGCTACAAGCAAGAGGGTTAAATGAAGTTTCAAAAAAAGGAAAATAGGAAAGAAGAGCAAAACACCTTAGAATCGAGTATTGTACTGTAACTTATTTTAAGAAACTGAAATCTTCTTTTTCTAATTGGATATGCAGACTACTTAACTGAGCAAGTAGAAATGTTAAATAAACAACATACCACTGTGCAGTAGAAAGTACAGACAATCCCAGTTCCAACTATAGCACTCCAGAGTTCAAATCCTGTGACTAAAAAAGAAAATACAAAAAAATTATAAAGCATGAATTTTAGAATTTTCCTAATGTTCCAAATGTTGAAAAGTTGCAACAAAATAATTATTGTTTTTATATATTTCAGTTGGTGACTTCTGAGCTTTTAAAAACATTCTCATCAGTTGTTTTAAAATGATACCCTAAAATATAAGACAAAGATAAATTCATTGATATTTCAAGGATCAATGTCTAAGAAGGTAGTTTCATAAGCTGAATGTAACCAGCCAGATCTCTGGAGATAATCCTCTCCAGAGTCAGATAGGATAGCCCTCAAGTAAACAACAAAGCCTTTACAACTTGGTAGGAACATGCAATAGTTTTCAACCCACTGGCATAGTCTCCAAGAACTCAAGACTTAGTTCCACATTATAATTAGAATTGAAATTAGACACTGGTGTCAAATAAGTTTAAAATAACTTAAAACTCTTAAAAACAAAAAAAAAATGGAAAGATGGGAGATATATTTGCTTTGGCTATTGTTCTACCTAAGGAACTTATAAGACTTTGTGTATCATCACTGGATAGAAAGCAAACTACTTCATACCTGCTATAAACCAATGATGAAAGCATTGGTATACAAATTGAAAACTGATGTGAACTAAAGAACAATATTCTCCACTGTAATGATGGAAATTCTTGGGAGGCAGTATTTATTTTTTAATTTATTGAGTACTTAAAACATTTTAATATGATTCATTCTCTCTCTCTCCACAATCCAAAAAGAGGCCTTTCCTCCTTTGGTACAGATATATATAGATATATAGATCTATATGTCCCCTCCCCTGAACATTCCAAGATATCTCTGAGTGATAGCCATTGAGAAAGTGGACCCAGAGGCCTCAACTCTTCCTTTATTTCATCACAAGAGTAGGTGTCATTGCTGAGATTCAGAAGACACCAAACCATTCTGCCATGAGCCTGGACCACTGTACCTTAACTGAATTTTACATGGCTGCTTAGCCCAAATCAGGGTTCAACTATGGCTGCTCATAGAGGTTTTTTAGAGAGGGTCCAAAGGGGTAAAATATTTTTAATCACAATGCAGTATTAATTTCCCACAACAGGAAGCAAGAATTAGAATGTCACTAATAAAAGAGTTGGAAGGAGTAGAGATGAGTCTTGAGACTGAGTTCTAGTCCCAGCTGTGATGTGACAATAAGTAGTCATGTATATCCTTAGGCTAGTCACTTAGTCTCAACATCTTCATCATTTAAATTAGTAAAATACCTCTTCATGCTAAATTCACAAAGTAACCATGGAAAGCAAATGCAATAATAAATTACTTTTTTAATTGAAAAGATCTTTAAAATACTATTACTAAGTAAACAGGTAACATTATCATATGTAGTTCTAATTTACCAATATAAGTGAACCATTTTGAAAAGCACATCCAGTACCCAAAGGCCAAGAGTTTGACTTCTGTCAGACATAAACAAATATAGCAATTCCAAGGGTGGGGACTAAATTTAAAAAAATGTATATTATGATACAAATAGTGAGGAAACTTAAGGAGCTTATTTTTATCTCATTTAAATTCACTGGAAAATTAACAACAAATTTATCATTAAAAATAATGGTTGTTATTTTAAGCTGACCTTGATTCAAAGCAAGAGCAGGAGCATATATAACAATTCCAGTATATAGCATCTAGAAAGAGAAACCAAATGAGAAACATTGGTTGTCAAACAATTTCTTGTATATAAGATGCATAAAAGATGATCAAAGACATCCATACTCTGCTTCTCATATTCATATATGTTCTTGAATTACACATTTTAGAACAATTATTTTGAAATAGTGGGCTTCTGACTGTTGTGTTAGTTCAAATTATAACATAAGTTGGCAGATAAATAGCACAGAAGGTTTTCAAATTCTTCCTCAGACTACCTGGTAGCTGTGCAACCCAGGACAAATCATTTAAACCTTTAAGTCTCTGTTTCCTTACCCATATAATAAAGATAATAATACTACCTATTCCACAGACTTATTTTAAGGGTCAAAGGAGGTATGTTAAAGAGCTTTGTAAATATTAATGTGCTTTATGAATGCTAGCTATTTTATCAAAATCTATTGTTTCTTTTAATGTCTTTTAAATTGAAATAAGAAGAGTTGCCCTTCTATTTAAAATGTGTGCAAAGAGATCAATTTTTTTCTCTATCTCTTTAAAGAAGTTTAGGTCATACATCTTTGGACTGGCTATGTACATTATAGAAAGTACTTTTCCTCGAGTTTCAAAGTGAAAATTCCTAAAAGGTCTTCTCAGTTTAAGTATTTTTAAAAAAGGAATAAGTTAAGGCTTTTGGTTTATATATTTCGTTGGCAAAAGAAGTAAGAATGAGCTGTTTTCAAAAAATTATTCATCTGAATTAACAAAATCAAAGTGTTGAAAGGGATGTCAGAGGTTATCTCATTCCATCTACAACTTGAAAAGAAATCCCTTTTGTGAGAGCCTGAGAAATGAAAACTTTCTGTGATAATGAATCCCTGATATTTTTCCAACAATCCTCATTCCACTATTAGCCCAATTATCAGGAAAAAAAATTTCCTTAAATGAAGACAGTCTTCATACTATGTTTCTGCAACTTCCACTCTCACCTCCTAGTTCCACCCTCTAAAGTCAAGCAGAATAAGACTAATTCCTTTTCTACAAGACAGATCTTCAAAAGAAAAATAAGGACTCATGTTTCTCTTAAGTTTTTTTTTCAGATTTGATCCACTGTCAACTCTGAATCAATTCGAATACAGCATAGTAACGCCTTTCACCATCCTGGCCACTTACCTTTCTTTGTCAATATTTTCCCTAAAATGAGGCTTCCTTTCTAAGAGGCAGCTACATATTCAAGTAAATTCTCTAAATTCTCTAAAAAAATAAAATAAAATAAAATTATAAAATTTATTTCACTGTTTATTATGTTTAATGTTTTGAGTTCCTTCTGCCATCTTTCTATTTTCATGTATATTCAAATGTATTAAAATATTTATTTATAACTAAATAAGCTTTAAAACACCCCAGATTACAAAGGACAGAATAACTTGTCAAATTACTTGCCGTTTGAACAATAAATAGAAATGATCCCATCGAGCGAGCTGCTTTATTAAATCGAAGTTCTAAGTACTGTGAATAAACAAAATAGCAAGTCTGTATTAACAATATGGAAGGGAAATTTTTTTAAATATTGAGCACATTTTTTCTTTCAACAAGTAAAAAGTTCTAAGTAAAGGTTTAAGCCTCCCTCTACACATTTAAATGAGGTAAGGAATGTCACTCTATGCTACTGATGAATATGTAGAAGTGATTAGACTAGAAATATTCATCTAAAGGATGCCACTACAGTCTTAAATAGGTCAGCTTCATTTGGGAGTAAGTGAAATTAAATAAAGTGTGTGATTCTCAAAGTAAAGCACCCAGCTTACACCCCCATTAAAGAACGGAATGTGTACACCAGTCTGTTTTAGTTTCAAGGACTTCTTGATTATTTGTACAGAAGATTTAGGAGGCAGGTCTGGCACCTGGGGAGGATGAGAGGCTGCTTATCCAAGGGCATCAGACACTTAGCACTCAGCCAGCCGAGCTGCAGCTCCTTACCCTTAAAAATTTAGGGGGACACTCTTAGCCCCCTCCCAAGTGATGAGCTCGTATACCTTGCTATTTTCTGATTGGGGTGGACTTCACAACTAGATTGTAAGTCCTGACCCCCAGACAAGGGATTGGACAGAGGAGGGAGGGAGGGGGGAGTCTCCCAGCAAGAACCTATATGATGCTTATCTTTGCGCCCAGGTATTTGCATTTGCCACTACTAGGGGATATTTGCCGTTCTCATGAGAAAGACACTCTGTCTCTTCTATTCTCACTTTCTGACTCCAGATTTTTAATTTACACGGGGAGAGGGCTCATTTTTATCTCGCACAGGAGGTAGCTAGCTCCAAGGCGGCGAAGGAGTCTGATGCACCACAGGATTCTGTGAATTCTGTGTCTTTTTCTCCCCAATTACTGAAATCTCTTTGGTCTCAGGCTGTGTCCTAGGAAGGCAATGGTCAGAATACTGAGCAGCTGCATTGAGAATAAGTAGGGAAGGGGAAAAGATACACTCTAGGGAAAGTCGAGATACTGAGTGGTTCCGAACTGAGCACAGGCACTTCCTAACTCCCACAAGCGTTTCCCAAAAGCATAGGTTTGATCCTGTCGTCGCTCCCTACTCAGTAAATTGTGGCAGCTCCTGAATACTCCCAGGATCAAGTTGAAAGTCAAAGCTGTCTGTGTAGCTTGTAAAGAAAAGCCCTTCAACCACACTGCCATATCCTAGCTCTCCAGGCTCCTCAGCACACTTGCTTCCCCACAAATCAAGCTTTTGTCCCTCACACACCGCAACTTCAGGACAAACCTTTCACTAGACGTCCTCCAGGCGCAGAACATTCTCCTTCCTCCCCTCCCCTCAGTTTCCTTAGTTTTCTGAATAACTGCTCATACCTTCATCAAGGGGCCTCTCCAGGGGAACATCCTTTCCTCCTAATGCCTTTCCTCCGTGATCCCCTTCTATATACTCTGCATCTTACTTGTATACACAAGATTATTTACATGTTCTCTCCTCCATTGGAATGTGAAAGCTTTCAAGACAAAAGACAATGTTTTTACCTTTCTTTGTATGAGTTCATATAAGGCACAGGGTCTCGCTCAGAGTAATCACTTAAGAAATATTTGCAGAGGCAGCCAGTGGTTCAGAAGAAAGAACTCTAGACCTAACCATCCTGGGTTCAAATTTGACTTCAGACACTTCCCAGCTGTGTGACCCTGGGCAAGCACTTGACCCCCATTGCCTAGCCTTACCACTCTTCTGTATTAGAACCAATACACAGATAGAAGATAAGGGTTAAAAAAAAAAGAAATACTTGCAGTATTTCTAGCAGTGTGACCATGGGCAAGTCACAGATAAAATAAAGATAATGATAATACTTGCACTCCCTTCCTCACTCACCAAGTTATGGATAAGATGTTTTGCAAACAAAACAAAATGCAAAAAATATGAATTATTATTATAAGCGGAAGGACAAAAAGAAACCATGGAACCCCAAAGTAAAAGTAACTCATTGATAGAGATAAGTATATGTGTCACACAAATTGATAGAAAAAAAATAACAGGAAACTACACTAAGATATCTCCAAATGGGGCAGCAAGAGCCAGACCAGGAGACAAGTGGTCCTAAATTCAAATATGACCTCAGACACTTCCTAACTGGTTGAACCTGGGCAAGTCACTTAACCTCAGTGGCTTAGCCTTTGCTGTTCTTCTGCCTTTGAAACAATATTTAATATCAATTCTACAAAAAAAAAGGCAAGGGTTTAAAAAAAAGATATGTTCCAAATGGATATATAATTTAGAGGCAAAAGGTCACACTGAAAAACAAATGAGAAAAACCAGAAAGAAATCATCATTTAGATCTATGAAGCACAGAGGATTAACATGATTTGCCAGTCACTCAAACAATATGTGTCAGAGGAAGCATTTGAACCCAAGACTTCCTGGTTCAGGGGCTAGCTAATCACTATATTATGACCAAATGAGTTAGGGAGAGAAATAAAATACAGAAACTTGATCATGTAATTTTTTTAATTGCATAAACAAAACCAATGCAATTACAATTGTAAAGGAAAGAGTTAACCAGGATCTAAGATGAAGGAGTAAGAAATGCTTGTAGTTCACTAGTCATACTCCAAACCACCACAATAAAACACCTCAAAAAGAAGCACAGAACAGCCGAACCAACAGAAAACAGAGCAAAGCAGTCCTCCTGCCCAGAAAAGTATGGAGGGGCAAAAAGGAGTGTCCATCTCCCTGGGGTAAAGGGAGTGCAGGGGATGCATTATATGCCAGGGAGTACACACAAGTGGCAGGGGAAGGTGACCAGTGAGACTTAGGGCAACCTCTACAGGGAAGAGCAAAAACCAAAACAATACCATACAGGTGACAGTGTAGGAAAATGGCCTGGCATAGTGCAGGCAGCATGGGGAGGAACAAAGTTCAATATGGTCTACCTTCAGAGAGGGCAGAATCCAGTGTGACTCATTACATGTAATCTGGAGAGAACAACTACAAATGTCCCCAGAGCAGGCCAGACAGGTCACCTCTGTAAAAGTGATCAATCTGAGAACCAAAACAGTCAAGTTAACCCCCGGGTACTAGAATACAACATATTACATGTGCAAGACAGTACTCCTTCTACCCCAGAAATGGAGCTAAACTTCAACATATAGGCAGAGACAAGAGGAAAGCCCCCTCAAAAATGAACAAAAGAAAAAAGTCTAACATTGGTAAACTATTTCAGCAATAGAGATGACCAAAATGAAAGCTCAGAAATGGAAAGCAGTTCAAAAATTAAAATGTGTGATGCCTCAAAGGAAAATGTAAAATGTCAGACCTGAAATGAACTCCTAGAAGAGTTCCAAAAGAAAATTTAAAAAAACAATAAGAGACTTGGAAGAAAAGAAAATGATAGAAAAAGCCAACAGTTTAGAACAAAAATGCACCGAAGAAAGTAGCTTCCTACTACAAAATCTCAAGCAAGAAAATAACTCTCTAAAAAAAGAAGTACAGAGTCTTGAAAAAAAGGAAGAACAGAAGAAAATGGGTCCCTAAGCATTAGAATTGGATGAATGGAAGTTCCATAAGATAGCAAGAAATAATAAAAACAAATTCAAAAGAATAGAAAAATAGAACAAAATCTAAAATACCTCACTAGAAAAATAACTGACCTGGAAAATGATGTAGGAGAGAGAACCAAAGGATCATTGGACTTCTTGAAAACCATGATCAAAAAAGGGCTTAAACACCATATAACAAGAAATTATCAGGGAGAATTGCCTTGATATTCTTGAAGAGAAGAAAATAGAAATTAGAAGAATCTACCAATAACATCCTGAAAGAGACCCCAAATTTTAAAATCCCAGGACTATTATAGTTAAATTCTGGAACTCTTAGGCCAAGGAGAAAATACTTCAAACAGCCAGGAAAAAGAAAAACAATTCAAATTTTGTATAGCTATAATTATGATTACACAGGAACCAGCAGCTTCTACAATATTATTTTATATTCTTTCTTAGTATCATTTCTAAAATAGAAGAATGGCAAGGGCTAAGCAATTGTGGTTAAATGACTTGCCCAGAATCACACAACTAAAAAGTGTCTAAAATCAAATTTGAACCCAGGTCTTCCCAAATCCAGTCCTACCTAGCACTCTATTTACTGTACTAGGTGGTTGCCCTTCCATAACGCAAAGGATCTAGGACTACAACCAAGAATTATATACCCAGAAAAACTGAGCATTATACTCCATGGGAAGAAAAGCATATTTAATGAAATAAAGGACTTCCAGATATTACTCACAAAATGACCAGATCTGAAAAGAAAATTCCCTGATCAAATTTGAGATTCAAAAGAAAACTAAAAAGGTAAACAGAAAAGGAAGCTCAAAGAATTCAATTTAAGATACTTAAGGTAATCAAAAGAAACACTGGAGTAAACAGATTACATTACTACTGAAAAACATAATAAAATATCTATGCAGGAGCAGCAAAGTGGCTCAGTAGATAGAGAACCAGGCTTAGAGAACCATGGTCCTGGGTCCAAATCTAGCCTCAGACACTTCCTAGCTTTGTAACCCTGAACAAGTCATTTAAACCCAATTGGACAGCCTTTACTGTTCTTCTGCCTCAGAAATAATACTTAGTATGGATTCTAATGTACAATGATCAAATCTGAAAGACAATTTTATCAGTAATGCAAGGATCTAGAACGATGCCAAGAGATTCATGATAAAAAAGGCTATTTTGCTGCTATAGAAAGAACTGACCAAGTCTGAATACAGATCAAGACATTATGATTCTTCATTTTTTTCTCCATGAATTTTTATCTAGTTTAACTGATGTGTCTTTTTTCAAAACATGATGAACATGAAAATACGTTTTGTATGATAATACATGTATAGCATATATCATATCACCTGCCATCTTGGGGAGGGGGGAAACTGGGAGGAAGGGAGAAAAGGTGGATTGCAAAGTGTCAGAAAATTATTAAAAATTACACTGAAACTTAAAAAAATGTTTTTAAACACTTAATGGGAAGGGGAATATATGAAGTAAATTTCCCTGATAAAGGTCTCATTTCCAAAAAACATAGGGGGAAAAAGTGATTTAAATTCACAATATAAGTCATTTCCCAATTAATTAATGGTAAATGTACATGAAAAGTCAGTCTTAAAGAACAAATCCAGGCTATGAAAAATCAGATTAAAAAAAAAGTTCCATATGACTAATAGTAAAATGCAAATTGACACCTCTGAGTTGTGAGGAGCTGTGGGAAAAATATATATTAATGCAATAATGATAGGACTGTGAAATGGTCCAGCCTTTCTAGAAAGTCACTAAAACATGAATCCTTTTTACATATTTTATTTTTCCTCAAGTACATGAAAAACAATTTTTAAACATTCATTTTTTTTTAATTTTGAGTTAGAGATTTTCTCCTTCATTCCCATCCTCCTTCCCTCACTCCTTCCCAGCCCTTCCCCCCTTGAGAAAGTAAGCAATCTGATATAGATTTTATAAGTGTAATCATGTAAAATATTTTTTCATATTAGCCATTTTGTAGAAGAGATCTTAAATGAAAAAAAGAATAAGAAAATTAAATATTGTATATCTTGGTCTGCATTCAGGTTCCATTAGTTCTTTCTATTAAGGCAGATATTATTTTTCATCATGAGTCTCTGGGATTGTTTTGGATGACTGCATTCATGAGTACCTTTTGATACAGTGATAGAACTACTAGTCCTTTACCCCTAAACAATTCAACGAAAGAGGGAAAGAACCCTGACAGACAAAAATATCTATAACAGTTTTTTCTGGAATGGAAAAAAATAGAAATGAGGAAATACAAAGGAGGAAATTGCTGAACAAATTATGGAATATGAATGTAACATAATATTATTATTCCATGAGAACTGAGCCAAGGTGGATGAAGAAAAATCTAGGAAAGCAAATGAACTGAAGCAGAGTAAAATAAGCAAAAGTTGAACAATTTATACAATGTTATGAATATTAATGAATATTAAGGTCTGAAAGACCTTAAGAACTCTGATAAATGAAATAACCAACCACAATTTCAGAGTACCAGTGATGAAGCGTACTATTCACCTTCTGAGAAGTGATGGACTCGAGGTGCAAAATAATAGACACCATTTCTGGACCCCAATGTGGGAACTTACTTTGCTTGACAAATATGTATTTGTCACAAGGGGTTTTCTTTCTCAAAGAGAAGTTGGTTAGAGGGATAAAGGAAATAAGGACAGGTACCCCCCTAAGGCCACAGTCTCTCTTCCAAAAAAAGAGAAGAGAAGGAATGCCAGAAGAGATTACAGATAATTTGAGCAGATCTGAAAGTTACTCTTGAAGTTAGTATACAATTAAGATGAAAATAATGGTCTACATCTTAAGATATTGCAGTTTCATGTACAATCATATGTTCTACAAAGTGTTTTCCATACACTTATTTTATTTTGTATCTGGATAGGTATAGAATAAGGGGAAAATGAAAAATAATAACCACTGCTTGATCCTAAAAAGTCTTAAAGAATCAGAAATTATTTTTTCTTTTTTCAAGTTTGTTTCATTGGCCACTTGAATTTGGACTTCAAAAGATAACTATTCAGGAAGTGTGGACTGCAGAACTAGTGGAAGAATGAAAAGAGAAGAGATGAAGTCACAGGCCCACGTCCCTAGAAAGAAGCCTATATCCACTTATTAGTTAATAAAGTATCATGGAGAGGATAGTTAATGCATTATTATCAATTTTTTAAAAGAATTCTCCTTTCTCTTATTTTTCTTGTGATTTTAAAATTTTTATTTAATTTAGAATATTTTTCCACGGTTACAGGATTCATGTTTTTTCCCTCCCTTCCTTCCTCCCACCTCCCGTAGCCAACAAGCAATTCCACTGGGTTTTACATGTGTAATTGATCAACACCTATTTCCATATTATTGATATTTGCACCAGGGTGATCATTTAGAGTCTACATCCCCAATCATATCCCCATCAACCCATGTGATCAAACAGTTGTTTTTGTTCTATGTTTCTACTCCCATAGTTCTTCCTCTGGATGTGAATAGTGTTCTTTCTCATAAGTCCCTCTGAATTGTCCTGGATCTTTGCATTGCTGCTAGTAGAGAAGTCCATTACATTCGATTGTACCACAGTGTATCAGTCTCTGTGTATAATGTTCTCCTGCTTCTGCTCCTTTCACCTTGCATCAGTTCCTGGAGGTGGTTCCAGTTCACATGGGATTCCTCCAGTTCATTATTTCTTTTAGCATAATAGTATTCCATCACCAAAAGATACCACAATTTGTTCAGCCATTCCCCAATTGAAGGGCATCCCCTCATTTTCCAGTTTTTTGCCACCACAAAGAACATGACTAGAAATATTTCTGTAAAAGTCTTTTTACTTATCACTTTGGGGTATAAACCCAGCAGTGCTATGGCTGTATCAAAGGGCAGACAGTTTTTTAGTGCCCTTTGGGCATAGTTCCCAATTGCCCTCCAGAATGGTTGGATCAATTCACAACTCCACCAGCAATGTATTAATGTCCTAATTTTGCCACATCCCTTCCAACATTTATTACTTTCCTTTGCTGTCATATTAACCAATCTGCTAGGTGTGAAGTGGTAACTCAGAGTTGTTTTGATTTGCATTTCTCTATAAGAGATTTAGAACACTTTTTCATGTGCTTATTGATAGTTTTGATTTCTTCATCTGAAAATTGCCTATTCATATCCCTTGCCCATTTATCAATTGGGGAATGGCTTGCCTTTTTGTACAATTGATTTAGCTCCTTATGAATTTGAGTAATTAGACCTATGTCAGAGGTTTTTGTTATAAAGGTTTTTTCACAATTTGTTACTTCTCTTCTAATTTTGATTGCATTGGTTTTGTTTGTACAAAAACTTTTTCATTTAATGTAATCAAATTTATTTATTTTACATTTTGTAATTTTTTCTAACTCTTGATTGGTCTTAAAATCTAACCTTTCCAATAGGTCTGACAGATATACTATTCTATGTTCACCTGATTTTCTTATAGTTTCCTTCTTTATATTTAAATCATTCACCCATTCTGAATTTATCTTGGTATAGGGTGTGAGACGTTGATCTATAACTAACTGTAAACATCCTGCTTTACAATTTTCCTAGCAGCTTTTGTCAAATGGTAGATTTTTGTCCCAAAATCTAGGCTCTTTGGGTTTATCATAAACTGTCTAGCTGAGATTTACCCCAAGTCTATTCTACTGATCCTCCCTTCTGTCTCTTAACCAGTACCATATTGTTTTGATGACGACTGCTTTATAGTACAGTTTAAGATCTGATACTGCTAGGCTCCCCTCCACATTTTTTTTTCATAATTTCCCTTGATATTCTTGATCTTTTGTTCTTTCAAATTAACTTTGTTATAATTTTTTCTAATTCAGTAAAAAAAAATTTAGTAGTTTGATAGGTATGGCACTATATAAGTGAATTAACTTGGGTAGAATGGTCATTTTTATTATGTTGGCTTGTCATACCCATGAGCAATTAATGTTTTCCCAGTTGTTTAGATCTAGGGTTTTTTTAATGGGTTTTTTTCCCCAAAAAAACCCTTACCTTCCGTCTTGGAGTCAATACTGTGTATTGGTTCCAAGGCAGAAGAGTGGTAAGGGCTAGGCAATGTGAGTTAAGTGACTTGCCCAGAGTCACACAGCTGAGAAGTGTCTGAGGCCAGATTTGAACCTAGGACCTCCTGTCTCTAGGCCTGGCTCTCAATCCACTGAGCCACCCAGCTGCCCCCTAGATCTAGTTTTAACTGTGTGGAAAGTGTTTTGTAGTTGTGTTCATATAATTCCTGTGCTTGTCTTGGCAGATAGATTCCTAAGTATTTTATATTGTCTAGGATGATTTTAATTGAATTTTTCTTTCTAATTCCTGCTGCCAGGATGTATTGGAAATATATAGAAATGCTGATGATTTATGTGGGTTTATTTTGTAATCTGAAACTTTGCTAAAGTTGTTGATTATTTCCACTAGCTTTTTGAATGATTCTCAAAGATTCTTTAAGTAGACCATAATATCATCTGCAAAGAGTGATAGCTCCTCATTGTCTATCTTAATACCTTCAATTTATTTTTCTTCTCTAATTGCTACTGCTAGTGTTTCTAGTACAATGTTAAATAAAAGAGGTGATAATGGGCATCCTTGTTTCACTCCTGATCTTATTGGGAAGGCTTCTAATTTATCCCCATTGCAGATGATGTTTGCTGATGATTTTAGATATATACTATTTATTATTTGCAGGAAATGCCCCCCTATTCCTTTACTTTCTAGTGTTTTTAATAGGAATGGGTATTGTATTTTATCAAAGGCTTTTTCTGCATCTATTGAAATAATCATGTGATTTTTGTTGGTTTGCTTGTTGATATGGTCAATTATGTGAATGGTTTTCCTAATATTGAATCATCCTTTCATTCCTGATATAAATCCCACCATATCATAACCCCTATGATCACTTGCTAGAGTCTTTTTGCTAGTGTTCTAGTTAAGATTTTTGCATCTATGTTCATTAAGGAGATTTGTCTGTAGTTTTATTTCTCTGTTTTTGATCTGCCTTCCTTTGGAAGCAGTACCATATTAGTATCATAAAAGGAATTTGATAGAGCTCCTTGTTTACTTATTTTGTAAAATAGTTTATATTGTATTGGGATTTAGTTGTTCTTTGAATGTTTGATAGAATTTACTTGTGAAAACATCTGGCACTGGGAATTTTTTCTTAGGGAGTTCTTTGCTTTGTTCAATTTCTTTTTCTGATATGGGATTATTTAAGTATTGTATTTCTTCTGATAATCTGGGAAATTTATATTTTTGTAAATATTCATTTGTATCATCTAGATTGCCATATTTATTGCCATATAACTGGGCAAAATAGCTTTTAATGATTGCCCTAATTTCCTCTTCATCTTATGCTTAATTTGATCTTCCTTTTCATCTTACGCTTAATTTGGTTTTCTTCTTTCCTTTTTTTTATTAGATTAACCAGTACTTTATCTATTTCATTTGGGTTTTTTTCAAAGTACCAGCTTCTAATCTTATTTATTAATTCAATAGTTCTTTCACTTTCAATTTTATTAATTTCTCCTTTAATTATTAGGATTTTTAGTTTAGTTTTTAACTGGGAATTTTTAATTTGTTCACTTTAAATTTTTTTAATTTGCATGCCCAATTCATTGACCTCTGCCCTCCCTAATATGTTAATATATGCACTCAAGGATATAAATTTTCCCTGAGTACTGCTTTAGTTGCATCCCATATGTTTTGATAAGATGTCTCATCATTGTCATTCTCTTCAATGAAATTATTAATCATTTCTATGATTTGTTCTTTAACCAATTTTTGAGAATCATAGTATCTAGTTTCCAATTAACTTTTCATTCACCTCTCCATGTACCCATGCTAATTATTATTTTTATTGCATTATAATCTGAAAAGGTTGCATTTATTATTTCTGCTTTTTTGCATTTGTTTGTCATGTTTTTATACCCTAGTACATGGTCAATTTTTGTGAATACACCATGTAATTCTGAAAAGAAGGTGTATTCCTTTTTGTCTCTATTTAATTTTCTACACATGTCTATTAACTCCAATATTTATAAGATTTTATTAACATCTCTTACCTATGCTCTTATTTATTTGTTCTGATCCTATACAGATAGATAGATAGATAGATAGATAGATAGATAGATAGATAGATAGATAGATAGATATAGATCTGATAGATGAAGGTTCAGGTCTCCCACTAGTATAGCTTTACTCCTTTAAAAATGTGAATGCTTTACCATTTGGTGTATACATGTTGAGTACTGATATTTTCTCACTGTCTATATTGTCTTTTATCAGGATGTAATGACTTTCCCTATCTCTTTTAATCAGATCTATTTTTACTTTGGCTTTGTCAGGTATCATGATTATGACACTTGCCTTTCTTTTCTCATTTGAGGTCCAATAGATTTTGCTCCAGTCTTTTACTTTTACCCTGTGTGTCTAACTACTTCATGTGTGTTTCTTGTAGACTACATATGGTGGGATTTTGGTTTCTAATCCACTCTGCTATTTGCTTCCATTTTATGGGTGAGTTAATCCCATTCACATTCAGAGTTATGATTACCACATGCGTATTCCCCCATTATTTTGATTTCCTTTCCTAGTCCTGTCCTTTTTTCTTTCACTATTTCCTTCTACACCATTGTTTTGCTTTTAATCATTCCCCCTAACAAAACTAGTTTTAAAGGAAAGGTAATTAAATTACAAAAGGCTGCTGACATTCTACTTTCACTCTATGTCAAGCAGAAAGGTAAAGAAGTTACAGAATTCAGCAAAATATTGAAAAAATAGATTAGATACACTTGATTAGAGAAATGAAAATTAAAATAATGCTGAGGTACCACCTCACACCTACCAGATTGGTCAATATGACAGTAAAGGAAACTGATACATATTGGAGGGAATGTGGTAAAATTTTGACACTAAGGCATTGTTGGTGGAGTTGCAAACTGATCAAATCATTCTGGAGGGCAATTTGTAACTATGCCCAAAGGGCTATAAAATTGTATATACCCTTTGATCCCATAATACCACTACTGGATTAGTATCCCAAAGAAATAATAAAAAAGGAGAAAGGACCTACTTGCATAAAAACATTTGTAGCAGCTCTTTTTGTGTGGCAAAAAATCGGAAACTGAGAAATCCATCAATTTGGAAATGGATAAACAAATTGTGGTTCATGTTGGTGATGGAATACTACTGTGCTATAAGAAATTATAAGCAAAATGATTTCAGAAAAAGCTGGAAAGATCAACATGAACTAATGCAGAGAGAAACAAGCAAAACTGGGAGAACATTGCATATAGTAATAGCAATATTGTATGATAATCAATTATGAAAACTTGGCTACTCTCAGCAATGGCAATGAACTGGGACAATCCTGAAAGACTTAGGATGGGTAATGCTATCTCCATTTGCAAAGAATTATTTAATTCAAATGAATGTGGATCAAAGCATACTATCTTTTACATCAGGGCATTTATGTTTTTATTTTCAGATTTTGGTTTTGTATGTGTGTGCTCTAACAGTAATGATCAATACAGAAATGTGCTTTTCATGATAACAAAACTTAAATTAATTTTTAAAAAGAAGAAATAGATTAGATAATAAAATGAGTGAGTATAAGAATTTTCTTTTACTAAAAAAGATGACATTTTAAAAATTACTGATATTCAGGGCAAAAAGTTTTTATAAATGCATGTAGAAAAAGATGTTTTTAATATTTTCCATAAGACATAAGAAAAGAAGGATAGCAATCATTATAGGAAATTTGAAATATATAGGACAACACACAAGCTAAAAATATAATCAGTCTAACAATACCTTAATAAAAGATCAGATTACAGAAAGAAAAAATGTTAAATAACTATACAGTATATAATGTTTGGAATGTAGCTTGTAGTAGTTCTAATAGCTAAATTTATTCATCTAGAGCTAGAATTTGAAACAATATTCTCTAACTCCACTGTTCTTTCCACTATGACTTCCTGATTTCATCTAGTTCTTCAATTAAATCCTTATTAAATATGAAAAGGTATTTATGAAAGTATTTGGAATATTATACGTATATTTCCCCATATGTAAGTCATCAATGTATATGAATAAACAGTCCTCAAAAGAACTGCAAATTATTCACAACTACATTAAAAAATGCTCCAAATCACTAATAGGAGAAATGAAAAACAAAAGAGCCCTGAAGTTTCACTTCACACACTGCAAGCTGCAAAAACGATTAAAAAAAATAGTAAAAGTCAGTGTTGGAGGGGGTGTGGAAAGATAGGCACACTAATACATTGTTTGTGCAGCTATGGAATGATGCAATTATTATGGAAAGGAATTTGAAATTAGGAAAATAAAGTGACTAAAATGACCATATTCATTAAATTAGAAACTCCAATACTGGGCTTATATCTGTGAAATTTGTTATTGATTTCTGATTGATTGTTGAGAATTTTCATTTAATCACTAAAAATAATATCTATAAATCAGATTTCAATTTAATACTATAAGCCTTAGTAGTAGAATTTGTAAGAGTTACCTTGTCCTAAAGCTACAAACTAATCCTGCTTTTCTTGTGAAATGAGAGAAGTGATGGAGGAAGTGTTTTGCCCAGTTAGAACTGAGTCTCTTTGCTGCTGAGTAGTATATATCATGGAGTTTTCTGGAAGATGTTGACTATGTGTTTTTCCTGTTGCTATGGATGCTGAAGATCCTGTTGCCAGTTCACCTGATATATATAGCCCATCCTTTTCCTTTTTTATACCCAATTATAATCCTAACTAAATTTATATTACTGGACTTTATGTAAACCCAAGTTGTATAAAAAGTTGCTCTGATTATCAGGTGTACCTCTAGTCACTGAGAGGCTATTGGGAATTGCTGGTATTGTCAATAAATAGATTGTACTCAGATTTTTATGCCACAATTTCTCTTCACTGAAGATTTTTATCATGATATACCTCAAAGGAATCATTGATAAAAAAAAAGTTTCCATATACTCCAAAATATTAATAGTACTTTTTGTGATACTGAAGAAATGGAAACCCATCTATTAGGAAAGAATCATGCAAAGGTCAATAGGAACTACTACAAAGTAAGAAGAGTTAAGAAAAGAATATACACAATGATTACAAGAAAGAAAGTGAAAAGTACCACACAAAGAAATATCAAAAGTGAAGGGGGGCAGCTGGGAAGCTCAGTGCATTGAGAACCAGGTCTAGAGATGGGAGGTCCTAGGTTCAAATCTGGCCTCAGACACTTCCCAGCTGTGTGACCCTGCGAAAGTCATTTGGCCCCCATTGCCTAGCCCTTACCAGTCTTCCACCTTGGAACCAATACATAGTATTGGTTCTAAGAGGGAAGGGAAGGGTTTAAAAAACAAAAACAAAACAAAAAAGTGAAAGGGCTGGGGAAGCCGGGTAGCTCAGTGGATTGAGAGCCAGGCCTAGAGATGGGAAGTCCTAGGTTCAAATCTGGCCTCAGACACTTCCCAGCTGTGTGACCCTGGGCAAGTCACTTAACCCCCATTGCCTAGCCCTTACCACACTCTTATGCCTTGGAAACAATACATTGTTTCCAAGAGGGAAGGTAAGGGTTTATTTTAAAAAATTAAGGAGCAGAGTCAAGATGGTGGCATGGGACCAGGAAAAATCAAAACCTCCCTAACTATCCTTCCATACCAATCTTGAAACTGAACAATATAGAGTCACAGGGATCTTTCATGCTGAACACAACTTGAAAGATAGATAGAGAAAGTCGATTTCCATAGGATAAAGGGGAGAATGGAAACAAGACTAATCAAAAGTGAAGGGGGGCAGCTGGGTAGCTTAGTGGATTGAAAACCAGGCCTAGAGATGGGAGGTCCTAGGTTCAAATCTGGCCTCAGACACATCCCAGCTATGTGACCCTGGGCAAGTCACTTAACCCCCATTGCCTAGTCCTTACCACTGTGTACGAATACACAGTATTGATTCCAAGATAGGAGGTAAGGGTTTAAAAAAAACCTAAAAGCCAGAATTGGCCAACTGGAAAAAAGAAGCAAAAAAAGTCAAATAAAGAAAAAAGAATTACTTCAAAAGAAAAATAGACCAAGTGGAAAAGGAGGATCAAAAGATCACAGAAGAAATTCAGTCTTTAAAAGTTAGAATTGGGCAAATATAAGTTAATGACTTCACAAGACATCAAGAAACAATAAAACAAAATCAAAAAATGAAAAAAGAAGAAAATATGAAATATTCTATTGAAAAAATAATTGAGGTAGAAAATAGATAAAGGAAAGACAATTTAAGAAATTATTGGACTACCTGAAAGTCACGACCAAAACATTTAATCTAGACATCATGCTACAGGAAATTATCCAAGAAAACTGTCCTGCTATTCTTGAACAAGAAAGTAAAATAGAGATGGAAAGAATTCACAGATCACTTCCTGAAATAAATCCCCAAATGACAACTCCCAGGAATATTATAGCAAAGTTCAAGAGCTCCCAGGCCAAGAAGAAAATACTATAAATAGATAAAAGAAACAATTCAGATATCATGGAGCACGTCAGGGTTACACAGGATCTAGCAGCTTCCACACTGAAGTACCAGAAGGCTTGGAATATGTGACTAAAAGCAAAGGAACTAGGTTTACATCCAAAAAACACCTACCCAGCTAAACTGACTATATTATTTCAGGAGCAAAGTATGATCATTTAATAAAATAGGAGATTCCCAAGCATTCCTGAAGAAAAGCCAAACTTAAACAGAAAATCTGATGCCCAAATACAAAACACAAGAGAAGAATTAAAAGGTAAATAATAAAAAAATGTAAGGACCTCAATAAGGACAAATTTTTTATATTCCTCTAGAAAAAGATGATGCCTATAACTCTTAGAAATTGTTATGATTATTATAATAGTTAGAAGAAGTATACATAGAGGGTGTGGTAGTAAGCCATTTAGGATGATATGCCAAAAAAAAATAAAACTGGGGTAAAAAGGGGGATAATATAGACAAAAAAGGGAAAATATAAATAAAATGGAGTAAATCATATCACATGAGGAAGTGGGGGGTGAGAGGGGAGAGAAAGACTAATATAATAGAAGGGAAGAAGACAGAGGTGATAGGTAATGCTAAACCTTACTCTCATTGGAACTGGCTGAGAGGAAAGAATAGTTAGATTCATTGGGAATTAGAATTGTATCTTAGTCTATAGAGAAGTAAAAGGGGAATAAGAAATGGGGTGGTGAGGAAGGGGGTAATTATAAGGGAGGGAAAGACTGGGGGTAGGGTGGTATGATCAAAAGGTGGTAGGAAGGGGAATAATATAAAGGAGGGAAAGGAAGGGGACTGACTAAAAGGAATGAAGGAAAAGAGAGAAAGGATAAAAATCAGGATTAAAGGAAGACTTCAAAATGGAGAATACACAGATAGTGATCATAACTGTGAATATAAATGGGACAAACTCACCCATAAAACAGAAGCAGATAGCAGAATAGATTAAAAACCAGAATCCTACCATACGTTGTTTACAAAAAAACACACTTGAAGCAAGTAGACACACAAAGAGTAAAGGTAAGAGGATAGAGCAGAATCTATTAGCCCCCATTTGAGACAAAGAACACAGGAGTAGCAATTATAATTTCGGACAAAACTAAAGTAAAAATGTATATGAATAAAAGAGATTAGGAAGGTAATTACATTGTAATTAAATACAGTATAATGAAGAAATATCAGTACTCAAAATATATGCACCAAATGGTTTAGCATCCATATTCTAACCCTAACTCTAACCCTAACCCTAACCCTAACATTTCTCCTTTAAGAAATTAAAGGAGTCTAAGGAAGAAATAGATAGTATAACTATATTATTGGGGGACCCTCAACTTTCCCCTATCAGAACTAGATAAATTGAATCAAAAAATAAAAAAGAAAAAAGGGAAGTGAATGAAATTTTAGAAAAACGAGTTAACAGATACCTGAAGAAAATTAAATAGGGATAAAAAAGGAATATACCCTTCTTCTCAGAAGCACATGGTATATATACAAAGACTGACCATGGACTAGGTATAAAAACATAACGACAAATGCAGAAAAGCAGAAATAATAAATTCAACTTTTTCAGAACATAACATGATAAAAATTATAATTAAGGGTTCATGTAGTAAATTAAAATTAATTGGAAACTAAATAATCTACTTCTACAAAACTGGTGGGTAAAAGAACAAGCCATATAAGCAATTACTGATTTCATTAAAGAGAATAACAATGAAGAACCAACATATCAAAATTTATAGGATACAGCCAGAGCAGTACTCAGGAAAAATGTTATATCCCTGAATGCTTACATCAAAACAGAGGGAAAAATAAATCAATGAACTAAGCATGCAACTAAAAAAAAAAGAAAAACTAGAAAAAGAACAAAGTAAAAATCCCCAGATAAAAACTAAATTGGAAATCCTAAAAATTAAAGGAGAAATTAATAAAAATTAAAAGTAAAAAACTATTAAACTAATAAAAAAAGACTAGAATCTGGTTATTTGGGGGGGGACAAATAAAATAGAGAAAGTATTGGTTAATCTGATTTAAAAAGAGAGAGAGAATCAAATTAACAATATCAAAAATGAAAAGGATGATCTTGGCTCTAATGAAGAGAAAATTAAGGCAATTATTAGGAGTTATTTTGCCCAATTACATGACAATAAATATTACAATCTAGGTGAAATGGATGAATACTTACAAAAATACAAGTTACCTAGATTAACAAAAGAGGAAATAGAGTACTTAAATGACCCCATCTCAGAAAAATAAATTGAACAAGCCATCAATGAATTCCCTAAGAAAAAATTCGAAGGGCCAGATTCACAAGTGAATTCTATCAAACATGTAAAGAACAACTAATCCCAATACTAACAAACTTTTGACAAAATGAGTAAAGAATAAGTCTTACCAAATTCTTTAGCCAGGAAGATCAAAAAAAGAGAAAGAAAACTACAGACTAATCTTAATGAACATAGATGCAAAAATCTGAAATAAAATACTAGCAAAGAGATGACAGCAATTTATCACAAGGATTGTTCACTGCAACTAGGTGGGATTTATACCAGGAATGCAAGGCTCATTTAATATTAGGAAGACCATCAGCATAATTGACCATATCAATAACCAAAATAATAGAAATCACATGATTATCTCAATAGATACAGAAAAAGCCTTTGACAAAATACAACACTCATTCCTATTAAAAACACAAGAAAGCATAGGAAAAAAGGGCCATTTCTCAAAATACTAAGTAGAATTTATTTAAAAACATCAGCAAGAATCATTTGCAATGGGGATAAATTAGAAATCTTCCCAATAAGATCAGGAGTGAAGCAAGGATGCCCATTATCATTACTATTATTTAATATTATTCTAGAAATGCTAGAAGTAGCAATTAGAGAAGAAAAATAAATAGAGGATTAAAGTAGGCAATAAGAAAACTGAACTATCACTTTGCAGATGATATGATACTTAGAGAATGCTAGAAAATCAACTAAAAAGCTAGTGGAAATAATTAGTGACTTTAGTAAAGTTGCAGGATACAAAATAAACCCACATTTCTATACATTTCTAACAAAACTCAGCAGCAAGAGTTAGAGAAAGAAATTCCATTTAAAATCACTAGAGACACTATAAAATATTTGGGAATTTATCTGCCAAGACAAACAGGAATTATATGAACACAACTACAAAACACTTTTCACATGAATCATGAATAAAACTAGATCCAAACAATTGAAAAAACATTAATTGTTCATGGATAGGACAAGTGTAAACCTTAAAATTTCTTAGACTTATAAATGTTGGAAATTTCACCATTGGGAAATTTCATACTTGGAAAATTTCTTACTGATAGTCTATTGGAATGTGAACCCCATTGGCATTGGAGGTTCCTCCTCCTCCCTTCTTAAGATTACTTTAGGACAGAAACCTTTTGCTGAACAATGGAAAGGGCTTTGACCTATGCTTAAGCATAGAACAGGAATTTCTTTGAGTCATGATTGATTTTAGAATTGATACAATAGAGATACTTGGAATGACAGAACCAGGTCCTGGAACTTCCAATCCCCACCCTACTCAGTCCTAACAGGATTTAGGAAGGGCTGCAGCATAGATCAAAATTTAATTATTCCAATCTCCACCCTACTCAGGGTAACAGGATTTAGGAAGGGATGCAGCAAAGGATCAAGATTTAATTATTTGAGAATATGACCTTCAACAGACATGTGCAAAGCCACAGACCTCTGGGCGGTCCTGGGTTAAGCTAGAGCCACCATTGGCACAGGGAAGACATGGACAGTGATTGGTAGATGTGAGAACTGAGGGGAGGGAACTTGGATGGTTTCCTTAAAGATAGCAGGGTCTGAGGACTAGGGGTGGTTGGTTGGAGAGGTTTTGCTCTGAGAAGTTGTGCTCTGAGAAGCTTGCTCTGAAGGAAGCTGGAGGTGGAGGCCCCTGAGACTGTTTCTCCATTTTGGTCACGTGAGTGATAGGAACTGATCTCTTTTCTTTGCCTCCAGCTATCTAAGGGCTTGGGCCTTTTGGCCCAGCCTAAACAGAAGGAGTATTTAAGCCCTATTCCCTTCTCTCCCCTTTCTCTCTCCCTCTCTCTCTCTATCTCTAATACCTTTCTTCCTCCTGTTTGTAATTAAACTCCATAAAAGGTTGACTGCTGACTTGAGTTTTCATTTAGGAATTACATAGCTGGAATTCCTTGGCGACCTTAAATTAATATATATCAGTCTTTTAAAGTGATTTCCTTGTCACACAAGCTAATATAATAACAATGACAACCCTGCCCAAATTAATTAGCCTAGTCACTGTCATTCCTATCAAACTACCAAAAACACTTTTTTTTAATAGAATTAGAAAAAAATTAGCAAAATTCATCTGGAAGAACAGAAAATCAAGAACATCAAGATAACTAATGAAAAAAATGTGAAGAATGATGGCCTAGCAGTACCAGATCTTAAACTATCATAAAGCAGTGATCATCAAAACAATATAGTACTAGCTAAGAGATAGATGAGTGGATCAATGGAATAGACTAGGGGTAAACTACCTCAGCAATCTAGAGTTTGATAAACAAAAAGATCCCAGCTTTTGGGATAAGAACTCACTATTTGACAAAAATTGCTGGGAAAACTGGAAAACAGTGTGACAAAAATTAGGTTTAGACCAATATCTCAAACCCTAAACCAAGATAAGTTCAAAATGGATATACACCTTAAATACCAAGAGTGATGATATAAGTAAATAAGGTGAACATAGAAAAATATCTGTCAGATCTGTGGGAAAGGAAGAATTTTGAGACCAAGCAAGAGATAGAGAACATTGCAAGATGTGAAATGAATAATTTTGATTATATTAAATTAGATTAAATTTAAAAGGTTTTGTACAAACAAATGGAACCAAAATAAGAAGGGAAGCAACAAACTAGGGAAAAAATTATAACAATTTTTCGACAAAGGTCTAATTTCTCAAAAATATAAAGAATTAAGTCAAATTTATAAGAAATCAAATCATTCCCCAAGTGAAAAATGACCAAGGGATATGAATAGGCAGTTTTCAGATGAATAAAAAAAATCAATATTCACATGAAAATATGTTCTAAATCCCTCCTAATTAAAGAAATTCAAATCAAAACAACTCTGAGGTACCACCTTATACCTAACAGAGTGTGGCCAATATCATAGTAAAAGAAAATAATAAATGTTGGAGGGGTTGTGGCAAAATTAGTGGAGTTGTGAATTGATCCAACTATTCTGTAAGGCAATTTGAAATTATGCCCAAAGGGCTTTAAAAGAATACATGTCTTATGATCCAACAATACTACTGCTAAGTTTGTAGCCCAAAGAGATAATAAAAAAAGAGTTGTACAGAGGCCAGCTAAGTAGCTCAGTGGATTGAGAGTCAGGCCTAGAGATGGAAGGTCCTAGGTTCAAATCTGGCCTCAGACACTTCCCAGCTGTGTGACTCTGGGCAAGTCACTTAACCTCCATTGCATAGCCGTTACCACTTTTCTGCCTTGGAACCAACACACGGTATTGATTCCAAGACAGAAGGTAAGGGGTTTTAAAAAAAAGAGTTGTACAAAAATATTCATAGCCACGTTCTTTGTGGTGGCAAAACATTGAAAAACAAAGGGTTGCCCCTTCATTAAGGAATAGTTGAACAAATTGTGGTATATGATGGTGATGTATGCTATTGTGCCATAAGGAATGACGAACTGCTTGATTTCTATATGAACTGGAAAGACCTCCATGAGCTGATGTGGAGTGAAATGAGCAGAACCAAGTGAACATTGTATACAGAAACTGAAACATTGTGGAACCACCAAATGTAATCAACTTTGCTACTAGTAGCAATACAATGATCCTGGATAATCCTGAGGGACTTATGAGAAAGAATGCTATCCACATCGAGAGAAAGAACTGTGGGAGTAGAAATGCAGAAGAAAAGTATATGATTTATCACTTGTTTATACGGGTACATGATTTGAGGATTTGGTATTAAAAGATTATTACAAAAATGAATAATATGTAGATATCAAGTGATAACACGTGTAAAACCCAGTGGATTTTCTTGTCAGCTCTGGGAGAGGGAGAAAAAAGGGGAGGGAGAGAACATGAATCATGTAACCATGGAAAATATTTTAAAATAAATTTTAAATTTTAAAAAGCAATAATATATTAGTGTCCCAATTTTGCCACATCCTTCCAACATTTATCATTGTCCTTTATGGTCACACTGGCCAATCTGCTAGGTGTGAGGTAGTAACTCAGTTTTTTCATTTGCATTTTGCTAATCAAAGGTGATTTAGAACATTTTTATATGATTAATAGCTTTGATTTCTTCATCTTAAAACTGTTTATTCATATGTTTTGACCATTTGACAATTGGGGGATGGCTTGTATTCTTATAAATTTAACTTAGTTCTCCATATATTTGGAAAATGATACCTTTATTAGAGAAATTTGTCATAAAAATTCTTTACAAGTTTGTTGTTTCTCTGCAAATCTTGGTTACAGTGTTTTGGTTTGTACAATTTTTTAAAATTTAATTTAGTCAGAATTATTCATTTTACTTCTTATAATTTTTTCCTCCTTTTTTGTCATAAATTCTTCCCTTCCATAGATCCACCAGGTAAACTATTTTACGTTCCTCTCGTTTGCTTATGGTATCACACTTTATGTCTAAATCATATACACATTTTGACCTTGGTATAGGGCATGAAATATTGATCTATACCTAGTTTCTGCCATACTGTTTTCAAGTTTTCCCAGGAGTTTTTGCTAAATAGTGAGTTCTTATCCCCAAAGCAGGGATCTTTGGGTTTATAAAATAGTAGCTTGATAACTAAGGTCATTTGCCCCTGTATATTAGTCCATTGATGCATCATTCTATTTCTTAGCCAGTGCCAGACTGTTTTGATGATTATAGGTTAATAGCATAATTTGAGATCTGGTACTGCTAGACCACTTTCATTTTTTTTCCACTAATCCCTTTGATATTCTTAATTCTTTGTTCTTCCAGATGAATTCTGTTGTTATTTTTTCTAGTTCTATAAAATAACTTTTTGGTAGTTTGATTAGTATAGCACTCAATAGTAAATTAATTAAAGTAGAATTGTCATTTTTATTAAATTATCTTGACCAACCCATGAGCAATTATTATTTTTCCAATTGTTTAGATCTGAGTTTATTTTTTATGAAAAGTTTTTTTTTTGCATTTATGTTCATATACTTCCTATGGTTGTCTTGGAAGCTAGATTCCCAAGTATTTTGTATTGTTAGAGTTTTAAATGAAGTTCCTCATTCTATCTCTTTCTCCTGAACTTTATTGGCAATATATAGTTATTATTTCAATTGGGTTTTAGTTGATTCTCTAGGATTCTCTGAATATACCATCATATCACTTGCAAAAAGTGATAATTTAGTTTCCTCATTGCCTACTTTAATTCCTTCAATTCTCTTTTCTTCTCTTATTGTTAAAGCTAGCATTTCTAGTACAATATTAAATAATATTGGTGATAATGAGCATCCTTGATTTACCTCTGATCTTCTTGGGAAGGATTCTAACTTATACCCATTGCAGACAATACTTGCTGATGGTTTTAGATAGATATTACTTATCCTTTGAAGGAAAGCCCCATTTTTTCATATGCTTTCTAGTGTTTTTAATAGGAATGGGTATTTTTTTTTTGTCAAAGGCTTTTTCCTGAATCTATTGAGATAATCATGTGATTTCTGTTAGTTTTTTATTGAAATGGTCAATTATACTGATAATTTTCCTAATTTTTTTAAACCCTTACCTTCTCTCTTGGAGTCAATACTATGTATTGGATATGTATTAGGAGAGTGATAAGGGCTAGGCAATGGGAGTCAAGTGACTTGCCCAGGGTCACACAGCTGGGAAGTGTCTGAGGACAAATTTGAACCTAGGAACTCCCATCTCTTGGCTTGGCTCTCAATCCACTGAACTAACTACCCAGCTGCCCCCTCCTTCTGAGTTATTTTAAATGGATAAAACAAACTGCATACAGTTAATAGTAATTACATTCATGTAGCACTTAGCTCTTCACGTGGGTTATCTCATTTAAATCTTACAAGAAGTATTCCTGGAAGGTATCTCTTTTAGACCTTGGGAAGGAGGAAGGAAGGAAAGAGTAGAGGATGAAGGATGAAAAAGGAGAGAAGAGAGAAAGGGTAAAAAAAAGGAAGAAATTATTAATGCTCTTCTATGTGCCAGTTCATCTGTTGTCATCTCTTTGCTAGTATTTTATTTAAGATTTTTGCATTGATATATGCCTTAAGAAAATTAGTCTGTAATTTTCATTTTCTGTTTTTGCTCTTCCTGGATTAGGTACCAGCACCATATATGTGTCATGAAAAGAATTTGGTAGGATTACTTATTTGCCCATTTTCCCAAATAGTTTATATAATACTAGGTTTAATTGTTCTTTAAATGTTTGACAGAATTCACTTGTAAATCCATCTGGCCCTGAGGATTTTCTCTTGGGGATTTCTTTCATGTTTTGTTCAACTTCTTTTTCAGAGATGGAATTATTTAAGTATTCTATTTCCTCTTTTGTTAATTTGGGCAATTTATAATTTTGCAAACATTCATACATTTTACTTAAATTGTCAGATTTATTGTCATATAATTGGCAAAATAGCTCCTAATGATTGCTGCAGTTCCTTCTTCATTAGTGATGAATTCACTCATTTCATTTTTGATTCTGGTTATTTGATTTACTTTTTCCTTTTTTGAATCAACTTAATGAATGCTCTATCTTTTTATTTGCTTTTTCACAAAACCAACTCCTAGTCTTATTTTTTAATCCAATAAAATTCTTTCCATTTTGTTAATTTTTCCTTTGGTTTTTAGGATTACCAATTTACTCTTTAATTGAGGAATCAATTTGTTCTTTTTCTTATTGAACTGCCTTTTCTCTATTTTTATCAATTTATATGTTCAGAGATACAAATTTTCCCCTAAGCATTGCTTTGGCTATATCCCATAAATTTTGATGTTATCTCCTCATTGTCATTCTCCTTAATGAAATCAATGTTTCTATAATTTGTTCTTTGACTCACCTCTTTTTTAGAATTAGATTATCTCATTTCCAATTAATTTTTATTTCTTTTTATGGACACTCATTAATTATAATTTTATTGCATTATGATCTGACAAGTATGCATTTATTATTTTTGCTTTTCTGCATTTGGTTCCATTTTGGTGCATCTTGGTTATCTATTACATGGTCAATTTTTGTGTAGGTGCCATTATAGCTGCTAAAAATAAGGTATATTCCTTTTTATTCCCATTCAGTTTTCTCCAGAGAGATATTAAATCTAACTTTTCTAAAATTTTATTCACTTCCTTTAGTTCACTCTTGTTTTTTGGTTATATTTATATAGTTCTGAGAGGGGAAGATTGAGGTTCCCCTCTCCCCCACTAATATAAGTTTTATTGTCAATTTCCTTCTGGAGCTTATTTAATTTCTGCTTTAAAAATTTAGCAGCTATACCATTTTGTGCTTATATTAAGTATTGATATTATTTTATTGTCTATAGTACCTTTGATCAAATTGTAATTTTCTTACTTATCTCTCTTAGTTAGATCTATTCTTGCTTTAGCTTTGTCTGATATAATCATTGGTATTGCTGCTTTTTCACTTCAGCTGAAGCCCCTTTATTCTGTATGCTTATAAACAACATATCATAGAATACTGGTTTTTAATCCATTCTGTTATCTGCTTCCATTTTATGAGGGAGTTCATCCCATTCACATTCATAGATTCACAGTTAGGATTACCATCTGTGCATGCCCCCATCTTATTTTCCCCATTTAATCTTGCTTTTTCTCTCTTCTTTCACTCTGTCTCTCTTCACAAGTGTTTTGCTTTTAATCACTCCCCTACTTCCTCCTTCTTTCTATTATTCCTCCCTCCCCTCACCATGTTATTCCCCTCCTACTTCTCTGTAAGGTAAGACAGGATTCTATAACCAAATGAGTAAGCTTTATTTCCTCTCTGAGCCAATCCTGATGACAAGGTTTTAGCATTGCCCATCACCACCCTCATCCTTCCCTCCACTTAAATAAGTTTTATTTTATTTGTTTTTTGATAATGGACATCTTGACTTTACTCCTAATCTTATTGGGAAGGCTTCTAATTTATCTCAATTGCAAATAATATTTGCTGATGGTTTTAAATAAATTCTACTTAATATTTTGAGGAAAGGCCCTTTCTGGTGTTTCCAGTTGAATAGGGTATTATATTTTGTCAAAAGATTTTTCTGCATCTGTTGAAATAATCAGGTAATTTCTGTTATTTTGGTTATTGATATGGTCAATTATGCTGATGGTCTTCCTAATATTAAACCAGCCATGCATTCTGGCATAAATCCAACCTGGTTGTAGTGAATAATCCTTGCAACATATTGCTGTATTTGCTAGTATTTTATTTGAGATTTTTGCATCTATGTTCATTAAGAAGATTGTTCTATAATTTTCTTTCTCTGTTTTTGATCTTCCTGACCTGGACATCAGTACCATATTTGTGTCATAATAAGAATTTGGTAAGACTCCTTTCTTTGCTTGTTTTGTCAAAAAGTTTGTATAACCTTGGGATTAGTTGTTCTTTAAATATTTGATAGAATTCACTTGTGAACCATTTGGCCCTGGGGATTTTTTTCTGAGGAGTTCATTGATAGCTTGTTCAATTTTTTCTGAGATGGGATTATTTATGTGTTTTATTTCCTCCTTTGTTAATCTAGGCAATTTATATTTTTTCAAGTATTCACCCATTTCACCTAGATTGTCATATTTATTGTCATGTAATTGGGCAAAATAGCTTCTAATAATGGCCTTAATTTTCTCTTCATTAGAGCCGAGATCATCCTTTTCATTTTTGTTTGTGATGATTTGATTCTCTTCTTTTTTTTATCAAATTAACCAATACTTTTTTTTTTCATAGAACCAGCTTCTAGTCTTATTTATTAATTCAACATTTCTTTTACTTTTAATTTTATTAATTTCTCCTTTGATTTTTAGGATTTCTGATTTAGTCTTTATATGTAGATTTTTAATTTGTTCTTTTTCTAGTTTTTTTAGTTATTTGCTGATGTAACCACTCAGGGATATAAATTTTCCTCTGAGTACTACTTTGGCTGTTATCCCATAAATCTTGATATGTCTTCTCATTATTATTCACTTCAGTGAAATCAGTGATTGTTTCTATATTTATTCTTACACCCACCAGTTTTGAAGAATTAGATTTAGTTTTCCAACTAATTTTTAATTTGCCTCTCCATTAACAGTCATTTATAATTTTATCACATTATGATATGAAAAGTTTGCATCTATGATTTTTGTTTTTCTGCATTTGTTCATGATGTTTTTATGCCCTAGTATATAGTCAATCTTTGAATATGTACCATGTACTGCTAAAAAGAAGATATATTCTTTTTTATCACTGTTCAGTTTTATATATATATATATATATATTAACTTTAATTTTTCTACCAATTCATTCACTTCCCTTACTTCTTTCTTATTTATTTTTTATTAGATTTATCTAGTTCTGATAAGGGAAGGTTGAGCTTCTACCACTAGTATAGTTTAACTATCTCTTTCCTCCTTAAGTTTGGTATATGCTGAGTAATGATATTTCTTTATTATTTATACTGCCTTTTATCAAGACAGCCTCCTTATCTCTTTTAAACTGATATATTTTTACTTTGGCTTTTTCTGAGATCATGATTGCTACTCCTGCCTTCTTTATCTCAGATGAAGCCCAATAGATTCTGCTCCAGCTCGTTACCTTTACCCAGTGTCTGTCTCAAATGTGATTTTTGTAAACAACATATGGTAGGATTCTTCCACTCAACTGAACGTTTAGCCAAAAGAAAAACACAGGCACACAATGATGAGCAGCAATGAGGGACCAAAGTAGCCCAGAGTTCATTATAAATGCTCTTTCCATTCAACAGTTCAACAAACTTCCCCAAGAATCATAAAAGTTCCATATCTCAAGGTCTATTTTAGAACAGGACTCTTCCTTAGAAGTCATCTAGTCCAACCAAAGTCAAAAATCTAGTAAATGGCATGGTGGAGAAGAAATTCCCAATAGTTGGATATCCTGAAGGTACACATCTGAACATATATCTAAAAGGCCATTAAAAAAAAAAAACACCCTTACCTTCCATCTTGGAATCAATACTGTGTATTGGTTCCAAGGCAGAAGAGTGTTAAGGACTAGGCAACTGCAGTTAAGTGAGTTGCCCAGGGTCCTACAACTAGGGAGTATTTAAGGTCAGATTTGAACCCAGGACACATCATGTCACTAGGCCTGGCTCACAGCTGCTCCCTAAGAGGCTACATTCAGTATGTCCCCAAGTAGGACCTTTTATCTTCCCATTTAAACCTGCCTCTGTCCCAAACTTCCTTATTTCTTTCCATGGTACCATCATTCTTAAAGTCACAACCCTGAAGTCATTCCCAACGTATCACTTCCTCATCCTCAATCTGTTAATGTTGTCACGTCTACCCCTACAAGCTCTTTCCCATCCATCCCCTTTTCTCTCCACTCACATGGCCACCACTCAAGTTCTTCTGGAGTGTTTTTCTGTTGGTTAAAGGTTCAGTTCAGTGGAAGGATTCACACTGAGGAAATCTCAGCCTTTTGGAAGTTTAGGAATATATCATTTGATACTTTAAAAATTCTGTTGAATCTTACAATTTTTTGTATTGCAATAAAATAGTGACTTATTTCCTATCTTCTTCATTTCTAAATGTATTCCCAATGCAGAGCTGTTGTTCAGTCACTTGAGCTGTGTCTGATGATGCATGACCTCATTTAGAGTCTCCTTGGCAGAGATGCTAAGAGTCACAAGCCATTTCCTTGTCCAGCTCATTTGACAGGTGAGGAGCTGAGACAAACAGGGTTAAGTGACTTGTCCACGATTACAGGGCTAGACAGGAATTCAGGTCTTCCTGAATCCAAGCCCTGCACTCCAACCACTGTGATGTCTAGTAACCGGTCCTATAGACAGAGTTATCCGTTGCAATCAAAGAATAAAACAGTAAGTACATAGGCAGTGTATGGGGTGTTCAGAGAGGGGTAGTATCTCTGGTATAGAGGGCTTGTCGTGCCCTCCTAGGGCAGCTCTCCAGCCACTGACCCTCACCTGACACCCAGCTCTCACTTGTGGCTCCCAGTAGCTGTTAGCATGCGGCAGCGGCCACACCCCAGGCAACGGCTTCAACAGGCCAGCTAAACCTTATGAGGGTAGCCTTCGGGTCATTGTAGACCCCTGGTGAACCAGGGCTTTGCTCACCCCGCATGTGAAGACTGCTTCGGTGGAACAGATGGAAGAAACCAATAAGAAGGTTCAATGGCTGAGAGGGCAACGCAGCAAAGCACTGTAGAGTGCTTAGGGCGTGTTGGAGCACAAAGGACAACACGACTATTCAATGCAGCTGAGGAAGTCTCCAGGTGTAACGACTTTTCGTGCCATTGGACCCAGGCTTCCAACGCTGAGAGAGTGGGACTGTCTCTGTGCATCGACTCTTCCACTTAAATCTCTTTCACGCACAAGTGTCTTTGTGCACACTCATCTATTCATAGATGAAAACGCACAAAGACAATTGTCATTCTCGGTTACCGAGAGACTACTACTACTGCTATGGTAGGTTTCTGGTTTTTTATCTATTCTGCTATCTGCTTCTGTTTTATGGGTGAATTCATCCCATTTATACTGATAGTTATGGTTATCATCTGCATATCCCCCTCCATTTTGACTTCCTTTAATCCTGACCTTTCTCCTTACTCTCTTTTCCTCTTCTTCAGTGTTTTGCTTTTAATCAGTCCCCTCCTTTCTCCTTCTCTTATATTACACCCCTTCCCACCACCTCCCTTCTTATTACCCTCCTACTTCACTATAGGGTCTTTTGATCATCCCCCCAGCCTTTCCCTCCTTTATATTATCCCATCGTCCCATTTCTTATTTCCCCTCTATTTCTCTATAGGTTAAGATACAATTCTATACCCCAATGAATCTGGCTGTTGTTCTCTCTCTGAGTCAATTCCTATGAGAGTAAGGTTTCAGTATTACCAGTCAGCACCCGCTTCCTTTCCATTTTATTAGTTTTCTCCCCCTCCCACCACCTGTTAATGTGCTATAATTTACCCTACTTTACTTCTCTCTTCCCATTTCTTAGTACTATCCTCTTTTTTACTCCTAGTTTTATTTTTTGACATATCATCCTAAACAGCTTAATACCATACCCTCTATGTATACTTGTCCTAACTATTATGATAATGATAACAATTTCTAAGAGTTATAGATATTGTAAAGGTTAAAATTATGGTTGAGACTGAATGTAATAATTATATTTGGTAGCCAAGGATTTTATTCATAAGATCCTAATGAAACACCCAAACTCAGCTGGTGATTTAATTACAACAGGAGGAAGAAAATATCAAGGGGGGGGGGCAGAGAAGGAAAGGAGTTTAACTCAAAACCACTCTGGCTCAGGCTGAGTCAAAGTGGGAGTTTAAGGCCCTGGAGAGCCAAGGCAGAGAAGGGAATCAGACTTTATTACTCATGTGACCAATCTGAAGGAAAGCTGTCTGCGGGGCTCCTCCAAGCTCCTCCAGCATCGAACTGCCCTCTAGCCCTCTCCACAGGAAGTCATGAGAACTCCAGAGGCTGTTCTATACCTCACTTCCTATGCCTCACATGTGCCAATGGTGGCTCAAGCTTGAGTCCTTTTTTTTTTTTTGCACATGTCTGTTGAAGGCCATTTTCTCAGATAATTAAATCTTGAGTTTGATGCAGACCTTCCTAATCTTGTTAAACTAAGAAAGGTGGAGAAGTTAGAGTTTCCAAAACCTGATTCTGTTATTCCAAGTATCTCTATTGTTATTGATCAGGAAATAGCTAAATCAGATCTTCTAAAGAATGGTCTGATTAGGGTAGAATAATTTTAAAATTCACAATATCATCTTTCCATTGAAAAAATATAAAAAATTATTGAAGCCATTAATTTTTTCCTCATTTTCCTTTTTATACTTCTCTTGAGTTGTGTATTTGGGTATCAGATTTTCTGTTTAAGTCTGATCTGTTCTTCAGGAATTCTTGGAAATCTTCTACTTTAGTAAGTGAACATATTTGGTTGTAAACCCAGTTCCCTTTCCTTCTATCATTTTTCAAGCATTCTGATCCTTCAATGTGGAAGCTGCCAGATCCTGTTTAATCCTGAATGGTCCTCCATGATATCTAAATTGTTTCTTTCTGGCTGTTTACAGTATTTTCTCTACAGCCTGGGAGCTCTTGAACTTGACTATTACATTCCTGGGAACTGTCATTTAGAGATTTGTTGCAGGAGGTGATCTGTGAAGGCTTTCCATCTCTATTTTACCCGCTCATTCAAGAATATCAGGGAAGTTTTCTTGGATAATTTCTTGTAATATGTTGTCTAGGCTTTTTTTCCATGACTTTCAGGCAGTCTCTCCTGGGTCTATTTTCCATTTCACTTGTTTTTTCAGAGATATTTCTGATTTTTTTCATACTTTTGATTTAAGTGTTTCTTATTATTTCATGAAATTAGCTATTTGTCCAATTATAATTTTTAAGAAATTATTTTCTGTGAGCTTTTGACCCTCATTTTCCATTTGGCCAATTCTAATTTTTATGAAACTCTTTTCTTCATTGGATTTTTGTGCCTTTTTTTCCATTTGGCTAAGTTTGCTTTTTAGGCTGTGATTTTCTTCTTGCATTGCTTTCATTTCTCTTTCCCATTTTTCTTTTGCTTCTCTAATTTGATTTTTTAATTCCTTTTTGAGCTCTTCCAGAGCCTGAGAGAAATTCCCATTTTTTCTTTGAAGTTGAAGTCCCCTTCTGAGATGGTGCTGTGTTAATCTTTGTCTCCATAATAATTTTCTGTGATTAGGATTTGAGGGGAGGTTGTTTGTTTGTTTTTGCTGCTTGCTCATTTTCTTAGTTTTTTAAACTTTTACTTTTCTCTTAAAGGTGGGCTTTGTTCTCAGGGTAGAGAGGGCACTCTTAAACTTCTATTTTTCCCTACTGTTACCCTCAACTCTTTTTTCTGGGTTTCTGCAAGTTTCAGTTCTTCTAAGATGGTAAGCCTCTGGGTTGGATGCTCTGAAAGCCATCTTTATCTTCAATCTCCTCCAGGGACTTCTTGATGGCTTGCAAGGTTCAAAGTTCTGTGAGCTACCTTATGCTGGGGCTCAGGGCCTCACCTCAATCCTGGGAAGGGGCTCTGGGCATCACTCTGGGCCTATACCAGTCAGGCATACCACAGACTGCCTTGCACTAGAGCTTAGGACCTCACTGCAGGCTTGCTCTAGAGCTTAGAATTTCAAGGGATGGGCATGGGGTTTTCTACTGTTTTAAGCTGGGTCGCAGAGTCTCAAAATTGGCTGGGCCCAGATTCAGAATCTGGAACACCAGTATTCCTTTGTGTGGCTTGCTGTAGGGTGCATGACTTACTGCAGACTGTAAGGCTTTGTTACTGATTGTTCTCCCCCTCTCACCCTAGTGAAAAAGACCCTCTCTTTTTCCTTCCAAGTTGTTTTCTGGAAGAAAGTTGCTTCACTCCCATCTACTTTCTGGTTCTGTCACTCTAGTATTCTTTCTGAAGTGTTATTTTAAGCTTGGTTGGGAGGATTCTCAGAGTAGGTTTGAGCATTCAAGGCTTTTACTCTGCCATCCTGATTCCAGGTCTACTGTGTAGCATCAAAGCCAACTGAGATGTCATAAATCTGAACACATTCCAAGACCCTAAAGTCATGCACACACTACCCTTGGCAAGGATATATTGCCAAGGCACATTAATGGATTTTCCTTGTATTTTACTGGCAATGTTATTGTTGATTACTGATTCTCTTATATAATTGTTCAATCAATATTTTGAATTTTTACTTACTAGTAAATCTATTATTTTACGTAGATTTATAATTTATCATATTATTAGGTATCTAATAAAATTACATGCAAAGCATTTAGTTCTAAAAAGGCATAAAGCCACAAACTGATTAAAGTCACTTAATTAAGTTATCTTTTACAATAAGCATTTAAGACAATAGGTTTTATTACTATCTACTTTCTTATCTGAAATCTCCTTACATCTGGGTTTCTCAACTACTTTTCCCCTTCCTTCATTTTAATTGCTCTTTATGGAATCTAGTAAGCTCAGGATATTTGTAAGATATAGGCAATCTTCTTTCTCCCCCTATATTTCTGAGTAAAAAGCTATTCTGTTTATGTTTATAAGACAAATTAAAAAACAATATTACCAATCTGTTAGGTATATTCCATCTCTAGTCAGGAATTTATTATCTATACTTTTAAGCTGTGGTCCGGGGGTCCAAATCCTATTCTCAGATATCCCCTTCTTAGCCAGTTGTTCACTTCCTAAATTAATTTCTCTCTTCTGTACACTTTGCCTTCAATAAGCAACAATGACAAAAACAAACTGTGCCTCTCCAGTCTTCAATTTCTTGATATGCTATGTACAAACAAACTATATGTACAATAAATTGGAGATAACCAATACAGGAAAGATGTAAGACTTCATTGAGATTGGGAAGGCTTCCTATAGAAGGTTATATTACAGCTAGGAAGTGAAGGAAGCAAAGAGGCAGAGGGGTATTCTAGGCATGAAAGGTAATATATCCAAATGCTAGAATAGGGAAATTAAATATATTGTTTATGAAACAATAAGGAGACTAGTATCACTGGATCATAGTGAAGGGGAATAACTTTGGGGAGAGTAAGGCAGATGTGGTTATGGAGAGCTTTGAAAGAGAGTACTGGAAGTGACAAGGGGCCACATAAGTTTCTTAAGTGTGTCAAAAGGAAGACACTGAAGTTTATTGAGTAGAGGGAATGACATGGTCAGACCTACCAATTAAGAAGATAATTTTGAAAGCTGAGTGGAAGATGGATTAAAGTTGGGGGAGACTTGTTGAGGGCAGAAATATCAACCAGTAGACAACTACAGTAGTTCAAATTTGAGGTGGTGGCAGCAGCAGAAGAGATTAGAGGGCATATGTGAAAGACTGCTCAAAGGTAAAAATGAAAGGATTTAGAAACTGATTTGGACATGTAGGATGAGAAAGTAAAGAGTTAAGGACAACACCTAGGAGCCAAGCCTTGATACCTAAGAGAATAGTAGTAGTGCTCTCAATAATAATAGGACAGGTAGGAGGGAATTGGGTTTAGGAAAAAAGATGAGTTCTCTTTTGGACATCTTTCATTTAAGATGTCTACTGAACATTAGTTTAAGATGTGAGATTCCTGAAGATCAACAGAGAATCTGGGGCAAAAAAAAAAGGTAGAATTGAGAATCATCAGGATATAAATGGTAAGTAAATCAATGGGAAATGATGAAATCATCAAGAGAGGTAGTATAAAGTGAGAAGAGAAGAGGGGCTAAGAAGGAATCCTGAGGAATCCCTACAGTTAGAGGATATAATCTAGATGAAGATAACCCAAAGGAAAATGAGATCCCAGGTAGGTAGAAAGAGAATAGGAAAGGGTGGTATTCCAACAACTGAAAAAGAAGAGAATATCATAAAAAGAGAATGATCAACAATGGTAAAGGACAAAGAAAGGTTGAAGAGAATGAGGATTAAGAAAATGGCATTCTTATTTGGTTTTTTAAAATAAATTTTTTCCTTCTTTAACTCTTCTGGGAACTTTTCTTAGGCTTGTGTCTAATCTTTATTTTTCCTTGAGGTTTTGCTTGCATATGTTTTCAAGTCATTGTCTTCTGTATTTATATTTCAAATATCCTTATCATCATAATAGCTTCTAATTCTCATTTTTTTTCTCCTTCATCCAGTCTACTTTAGACTTTATATTAGTGTTGGATTCTGCCCACTGCTGAAGGACCAGGAAGGAATGTCTGGACTGATCATCTATTTTTTTATGTGGTTCTGCTCTTTTAACAGTTAGTTTTGGAAGTTGCAAGCTTTTAGTGCTCCCAAAGTAGTATAATCATGAAATTTTTTCATTGCTCTCCAAGTCAAAATTCTACATATTTCTGACCTAGGTTTGCATCTGTTGGATCATGTGTGGTTGAGTGTCCATACACTACTGCTGGCCCTAATTCATTAGACTGCTGGAAGGTTCTATAGGTTCAAAGTGAATGAACTGCTGACTTCCCTTTTGTCTTGGTATCCTGGTCTGATTATCCAATTGTAGGCTTACTTTATTTGGGTCTAAAGGTTAAAACTAGTCCTCACTCTGCCTATGGGTTCAGAACCACACAGCTAAATTGTTAGAAATTGATCTTTGACTTCCGGTCAAGATGGCGGTGTAGAAGCAGCGAAAGTTCAGACCTCGGAAACCCTTCCTTACCGATCGCAAACAGAGTGCTCCTAGGCCACCGAAATTCAAGCTGAACAACAGGATAGACCTGGGGAAACCTCCTCCTGGACCTGGATCAAAAGGTACCACACCCCAAAAGCCAGAACCCTAGATCACTCGGATCTAAGGGGTAGACAGAAAGAAGGTCCCAGGACCCATCCCCCCCAACCCAGAGTGCTGAGCCCAAGGCAGCAGCGGGAACCTCAGGGCTCTGAGGACTCACCTTGAAAACAACCTGAGCCAGTCTCCGGAGCACCCAACACAGACGGCAGGGAAGCATAGAGAGAAGGGGGAAGCCTGTGGCCCCCTGGCTGGATTCTTCCATCTGGGTCTCGGGGGAGGTCCCAGCTTTGGGGCACCAGCTGAGCCCAATCCCATCGGGAGCCCTCAGAGCTACTGAAAGGACAGAGGGCTCAGGGATAGCAAAGGGGTTGCTCTGAAGAGCCTCCCTTGAAAGTAACCCGGGCCAGTTTCTGGGCACTCAACACAGACTGTGGAAGAGGAGGTTGCTGCTTTTCTTTTTCTTCCTTTTTTTGGCTCTGGGATCTTTCGGCCCACACCACCTGAACCTAGTCCCATCAGGAGCCCTCAGAGTCCAGGCAAGCCACAACCCCTCCCCCTTTAGAGAGCAGGGTCTTCTGAAAGAACCAGCTGAACCTAATCCCATCAGGAGCCCTCAGAGCTGCTGAAAGGACAGAAAACTCAGGGCTGGCAAGGGGGTTGCTCCTGGGAGCTTACCTTGAAAGTAACCCGGGCCAGTTTCTGGGCACTCAACACAGACTGTGGAAGAGGAGGTTGCTGCTTTTCTTTTTCTTCCTTTTTTTGGCTCTGGGATCTTTCAGCCCACACCACCTGAACCTAGTCCCATCAGGAGCCCTCAGAGTCCAGGCAAGCCACAACCCCCCCCCCCCTTAGAGAGCAGGGTCTTCTGAAAGAACCAGCTGAACCTAATCCCATCAGGAGCCCTCAGAGCTACTGAAAGGACAGAAAACTCAGGGCTGGCAAAGGGGTTGCTCCAAAGAGCTTACCTTGAAAGTAACCCGGGCCAGTTTCTGGGCACTCAATACAGACTGTGGAAGAGGAGGTGGCTGTTTTTTTTTTCTCTTCCTTTTTTTGGCTCTGGGATCTTTCAGCCCACACCACCTGAACCTAGTCCCATCAGGAGCCCTCAGAGTCCAGGCAAGCCACAACCCCTCCCCCCTTAGAGAGCTGGGTCTTCTGAAAAAACAGAAACCTAGAGGCGAAGTCAAGATGGCAGCCTAGAAGGAGCATAGACCTGGCAGCCTGGCCAGAGCTTTAGAGATCCTCCATATCTGCTCCAGCTGTCCAGGAAGTTTAAAACTCAGAATAAACCCAGCCCAACTAAACTGAACTCAATCCCATCAAAAGTCTCCAGAACACAGGGAAGCCCAGGCTCCCCATCCATCCTCACTGACTGCTGGACTTTAAGCCAATCAAAAGCCTCCAGAGGACAGGAAAGCTCAAACCCCCAACAACCCTCCCTCAGAGATTACACCAAGAGATCCTCTGTTAAAGCTCCAAGAGGGGAGACTGTTAGAAGTCCCTAAAAAACAAAAAAATGAGAGGAACAAGAGCACAGACAAATACAGGGAGGAAAGAAGGGGTGAATTTGAACAAACAACAGAAACAGAAGAAAGAAACTACAATAGATAGCTACTACTCACCAAATGGAACAGAGGGGGAGAGATCAGCAAATGATAAACCAGAAATCCCAGCGAATAGGATACAGGCTGTGGAAGAACTCAAAACACAACTAAGAGAGGCTAAAGACAATTGGGAAAAGAACTTAAAAATTAAGATAAGTCATTTGGAAACAGAGGCACTTGAACTAAAACAAGAAAATAGTGTCCTGAAAGCCAAAATCATCCAGCTGGAAAATGAGGCAAAGGAGATGAAAGATGAGGCAAAGGAGATGAAAGACGAGATTAAAGAGGATGAAAGATGATCTTCAAAGAAACTCAGACCAGAAGGAAAAAGACGACCAAAAAGCCAAAGATGAAATCCAATCTTTAAGAACCAGAGTAAAACAACTAGAATCAAGTGACATCACAAGGCAGCAGGACACTATAAAACAAAACAAAAAGAATGAAAAAATTGAGGAAAATGTGAAGCATCTCATTCACAAAAGAGACGAGTTAGAAAATCGTTCAAGAAGAGACAATTTAAGAATAATTGGACTACCAGAAGACCACGACAAAAGAAAAAGCCTGGACATAATACTAGAGGAAATTATCCAGGAAAACTGTCCCGAAATCCTATAACAAGAGGGGAAAGTGGAGATTGAAAGAATCCACAGATCACCCCCTGTTTTTAATCCCCAACTGACAACACCAAGAAATGTTATAGCCAAATTCAAAAACAATCAGATAAAAGAACAGGTATTACAAGCTGCCAAGAAGAAACCATTCAGATACCATGGAAACATGGTGAGGATAACACAGGATCTGTCTGCATCCACACTGAAGGACCAAAAGACATGGAATATGATATTCCGGAAAGCAAGGGAATTAGGCCTACAGCCAAGAATAAAATACCCATCAAAACTGACTATATTCTTACAGGGGAAAGTATGGTCATTTAACACAACAGAAGAGTTCCAAGCATTCATAAATAAAAGACCAGACCTGAACAGAAAATTTGAAGTCCAACCACAGAACTCAAGAGAATCATCAAAAGGTAATTAAAAAAGAGGGGGAAAACAACAACAACAACAACAAAGGTTTTTTTTTAAGAGACTCAATAAGTTAAAATGATATGTATCCCTATAAGAAAAGAGGTCATTGGCAACTCTTAAAAACTGTTGCTATCACCTAAGCAGCTAGAAGAAACTACACTCAGAGGGAACAGTGACAAACTGTATAGGATGAAAGGACAAGACATTAATAGGTATATAGAGATATGCATAAATACATATACATGTGTATGTGTATATATATATATACATGACTAAAGCTAAAAAAGAAAAGAGGTTATGACTAAAAGAAATGGGAAAAGAAACAAATGGGGGTAAATTTATATGTCACAAAGAAGGCCATGGCGGGAGGGGGGAGAACATCGATACACTGGAAGGGTAAAGAGGTTGGAGATAGGAAATATTCAACTCTTACGTACTTTGAAAATGACCCAAAGAGGGAAGAACAATCCAATCCATTGGGGAAGAGAATAGATTTGCGCCCTATAGGGGAGTAGAAGGGTAAAAAACAGACTGGTGGGGAGGGAAGCAGTACAAGGGAGGGAGAGGGGGGGGATTTTTAAAAAGACTACATGGGAAAATAAGGGAGGGAATAAGAAGGGAGGGGGGTAGAAAGGAAAATACAAGGGGGACTGATTTAAAGTAAATCACTGGACTAAAAGGTAGAGCTGAAGAAGAAAGGTTAGAATTAGGGAAGGATATCAAAATGCCAGGGAGTCCACAAGTGACAGTCATAAAATTGAACGTGAATGGGATGAACTCACCCATAAAACGTAGACGAATAGAAGAATGGATTAGAATCCAAAACCCTACCATATGTTGTCTCCAAGAAACACACATGAGGCGGGTAGACACCCACAAGGTCAGAATTAAAGGATGGAGTAAGACCTTCTGGGCCTCAACTGACAGAAAGAAGGCAGGAGTGGCAATCATGATATCTGATAAAGCCAAAGCAAAAATAGACCTGATCAAAAGGGATAGGGAAGGTAATTATATTTTGTTAAAAGGGACTTTAGATAATGAGGAAATATCAGTAATAAACATGTATGCACCAAATAATATAGCACCCAAATTTCTAATGGAGAAACTAGGAGAATTGAAGGAAGAAATAGACAGTAAAACCATATTAGTGGGAGACTTGAACCAACCATTATCAAATTTAGATAAATCAAATAAAAAAATAAATAAGAAAGAGGTAAAAGAAGTGAACGAAATCTTAGAAAAATTAGAATTAATAGACATATGGAGAAAAATAAATAGGGATAAAAAGGAATACACCTTCTTCTAAGCACCACATGGCACATTCACAAAGATTGACCATACATTAGGTCACAGAAACATGGCACACAAATGCAGAAAAGCAGAAATAATAAATGCAGCCTTTTCAGATCACAAGGCAATAAAAATAACGATCAGTAATGGTACATGGAAAACCAAATCAAAAACTAATTGGAAACTAAACAATATGATACTCCAAAATCATTTAGTTAGAGAAGAAATCATAGAAACAATAATTTCATCAAGGAAAATGACAATGGCGAGACATCCTTTCAAACTTTTAGGGATGCAGCCAAAGCAGTAATCAGAGGTAAATTCATATCCCTGAGTGCATATATTAACAAACTAGGGAGAGCAGAGATCAATCAATTGGAAATGCAAATAAAAAAACTCGAAAGTGACCAAATTAAAAACTCCCAGCAGAAAACCAAACTAGAAATCCTAAAAATTAAGGGAGAAATTAATAAAATCGAAAGTGATATAACTATTGATTTAATAAATAAGACAAGAAGCTGGTACTTTGAAAAAACAAACAAAATAGACAAAGTACTGGTCAATCTAATTAAAAAAAGGAAGGAAGAAAAGCAAATTAACAGCATCAAAGATGAAAAGGGGGACATCACCTCCAATGAAGAGGAAATTAAGGCAATCATTAAAAATTACTTTGCCCAATTATATGGCAATAAATATACCAATTTAAGTGATATAGATGAATATATACAAAAATACAAACTGCCTAGACTAACAGAAGAGGAAATAGAATTCTTAAATAATCCCATATCAGAAAATGAAATCCAACAGGCCATCAAAGAACTCCCTAAGAAAAAATCCCCAGGGCCTGATGGATTCACCAGTGAATTCTATCAAACATTCAGAGAACAGTTAATCCCAATACTATACAAACTATTTGACATAATAAGCAAAGAGGGAGTTCTACCAAACTCCTTTTATGACACAAACATGGTACTGATTCCAAAACCAGGCAGGTCAAAAACAGAGAAAGAAAACTATAGACCAATCTCCCTAATGAATATAGATGCAAAAATCTTAAACAAAATATTAGCAAAAAGACTTCAGCAAGTGATCAGAAGGGTCATCCACCATGATCAAGTAGGATTTATACCAGGGATGCAGGGCTGGTTCAATATTAGGAAAACCATCCACATAATTGACCACATCAACAAGCAATCCAACAAGAACCACATGATTATCTCAATAGACGCAGAAAAAGCCTTTGATAAAATACAACACCCATTCCTATTAAAAACACTAGAAAGCATAGGAATAGAAGGGTCATTCCTAAAAATAATAAACAGTATATATCTAAAACCATCAGCTAATATCATTTACAATGGGGATAAACTAGATGCATTCCCAATAAGATCAGGAGTAAAACAAGGATGCCCATTATCACCTCTATTATTTGACATCATACTAGAAACACTAGCAGTAGCAATTAGAGAAGAAAAAGAAATTGAAGGCATCAAAATAGGCAAGGAGGAGACCAAGTTATCACTCTTTGCAGATGACATGATGGTCTACTTAAAGAATCCTAGAGATTCAACCAAAAAGCTAATTGAAATAATCAACAACTTTAGCAAAGTTGCAGGATACAAAATAAACCCACATAAGTCATCAGCTTTTCTATATATCTCCAACACAGCTCAGCAGCAAAAACTAGAAAGAGAAATCCCATTCAAAATCACCTTAGACAAAATAAAATACCTAGGAATCTACCTCCCGAGAGAAACACAGGAACTATATGAACACAACTACAAAACACTCGCCACACAACTAAAACTAGACTTGAGCAATTGGAAAAACATTAACTGCTCATGGGTAGGACGAGCCAATATAATAAAAATGACCATCCTACCCAAACTTATTTATCTATTTAGTGCCATACCCATGGAACTCCCAAAAAATTTCTTTACTGATTTGGAAAAAACCATAACAAAGTTCATTTGGAATAACAAAAGATCAAGGATATCCAGGGAAATAATGAAAAAAACACAAATGAGGGGGGCCTAGCAGTCCCAGACCTCAAACTATATTACAAAGCAGCAGTCATCAAAACAATTTGGTACTGGCTAAGAGACAGAAAGGAGGATCAGTGGAATAGACTGGGGGCAAGTGACCTCAGCCAGATAGTATATGATAAACCCAAAGATCCCAGGTCTTGGGACAAAAATCCACTATTCGATAAGAACTGCTGGGAAAATTGGAACCGACAGTGTGGGAGAGATTAGGAATTGATCAACACCTGACACCCTACACCAAGATAAATTCAAAATGGGTGAAAGACTTAAACATAAAGAAGGAAACCATAAGTAAATTGGATAAACACAGAATAGTATACATGTCAGACCTTTGGGAGGGGGAAGACTTTAAAACCAAGCAAGACATAGAAAGAATCACAAAATGTAAAATAAATAATTTCGACTACATCAAATTAAAAGGCTTTTGTACAAACAAAACCAATGTAACTAAAATCAGAAGGAAAACAACAAATTGGGGAAAAATCTTCATAAAAACTTCTGACAAAGGTTTAATTACTCAAATTTATAAAGAGCTAAATCAATTGTACAAAAAATCAAGCCATTCCCCAATTGATAAATGGGCAAGGGACATGGATAGGCAGTTTTCAGATAAAGAAATCAAAACTATTAATAAGCACATGAAGAAGTGTTCCACATCCCTTATAATCAGAAAGATGCAAATCAAAACAACTCTGAGGTATCACCTCACACCTAGCAGATTGGCTAACATGACAGTTATGGAAAGTAATGAATGCTGGAGGGGATGTGGCAAAGTAGGGACATTAATTCATTGCTGGTGGAGTTGTGAACTGATCCAGCCATTCTGGAGGGCAATTTGGAACTATGCACAAAGGGCGATAAAAGAATGTCTTCCTTTGATCCAGCCATAGCTCTGCTGGGTCTGTACCCCAAAGGTATAAAGGACAAAAAGACTTGTACAAAAATATTCATAGCTGCGCTCTTTGTGGTGGCCAAAAATTGGAAAACGAGGGGATGCCCATCAATTGGGGAATGGCTGAACAAATTGTGGTATATGTTGGTGATGGAATATTATTGTGCAAAAAGGAATAATAAAGTGGAGGAATTCCATGGAGACTGGAACGACCTCCAGGAAGTGATGCAGAGCGAGAGGAGCAGAACCAGGAGAACATTGTACACAGAGACAAACACACTATGGTATAATCGAACGTAATGGACTTCTCCATTAGTGGCAGTGTAATGTCCCTGCACAATCTGCAGGGATCAAGGAGAAAAAACACTATCCATAAGCAGAGGACAAACTGAGGGAGTAGAAACACCGAGGAAAAGCAACTGCCTGACTACAATGGCTGAGGGGACATGGCAGAGGAGAGACTCTAAACGAACACTCTAATGCAAATACTAACAACATGGCAATGGGTTCGAATCAAGAACACATGTGATACCAGTGGAATCACACGTCGGCCACGGGGGGTGGGAAGGAGGAAAAGAAAATGATCTTTGTCTTTAATGAAAAATGCATGGAAATGATCAAATAAAATACTATAAAATTAAAAAAATAAATAAATAAATAAATTGTTAGAAATTAATCCTGGCTTCTTTACAGCTTGGGGCTCCCTCTTCAATGTCAACTCCTCCCTCTCTGCCCTGGAATTTTAGATCTAGAATTTGTAAGGGGAAATGGAGCTGCCACTTGGTTGTTGTTCCCAGCACCAGTTCAATGGTCCCTTCTGTACCCTGGTTCTTCCTGCCTCATGTTCCCTCTTTGCTATCTTGCACTCTATAGGTACTGGAATGCTCCTGCAACTATAAAATTAAAATAAATAAATAAATAAATAAATTGTTAGAAATTAATCCTGGCTTCTTTACAGCTTGGGGCTCCCTCTTCAATGTCAACTCCTCCCTCTCTGCCCTAGAATTTTAGATCTAGAATTTGTAAGGGGAAATGGAGCTGCCACTTGGTTGTTGTTCCCAGCACCAGTTCAATGGTCCCTTCTGTACCCTGGTTCTTCCTGCCTCATGTTCCCTCTTTGCTATCTTGCACTCTATAGGTACTGGAATGCTCCTGCAACTGTGCTGTGCTACCAGCCATCCTCCAGAGACTTTTTGTTGGCATTACAAGTCAGAATTCAGTCTGACATTTTCTAGATTATTGTAAAGGAGATATACTACTCTCACTCTGCCATCTTGATTCTGCCTTCACTTATTCTGCATTTATGGTTATTTATTTATGCATCACTGATTCCCTTCCTAGACCAACACATTATGACTTGGAACAAATTGGAGACATTTAGCACGGGATAGAAGAGCCTAAAAAAGGCCATGGTAATTATCTTTTAAGTCTCCAAAGCACTGATAAATGGAAGAATTAGATTTGTTCTACTTGTACACAGAGCAACAGATCATGAGTTATAGAGAAACATTTAGGTTTGATATAAGGAAATACATAATTATCCAAACTGGCATGACCTTTGGCTGGAAATAGTCCAAAAAAGATTCATGTTGAAGTACAGATCCAATTAGAACTTTTTAAACTCTGAAATTTTGTGGTTAAAACTGTTTCTAGCACCTAATTCTTAACAGATATTGGACATTTTATAAATCTACTTTGAATTGAAATGGGGTTATTTTAACTGAATAGAGTAGTCATAAGAAGTAGATATGACTCAGATCCCATTTCTGACCTGGAAAGATAATATAATCAAAAACTCTGTAAACACTTAATAAGCACTATTGCACTAGGTGCTGGGCATACAAAAATTAAAAACAAACAACATATTCAATACTTCAAGTGGGGGAGCACAGGGTGTACATGTATAGAATAGTAATACAAAGTATAATATAATGGGAACAAAATAAACAAAACAGTTGTCTAGAAAAATCTGAGAACAGTTTTCTTCCAGAGGGAGAATTAAGGTGGTTTCATGGTTGACAAGATGATGAAAATGATGAAATATTATTTTAAGAAATGAAGAAGATGGCTTCAGAAAACTTTTGGAAGACTTATAAGAACTGATCCAAAGTGAAGTAAGCAGAATATCATATATAGTTAACAACAATGCTATAACAAAAACCTGTGAGTCATTGCTACTCTGATTAATGCAATGATCCACAACATTTTCAAGTGATGCATGTTAAAAAATGCTGTTCTCCAGAGAGAAGTGACAAACTCTGAATGCAGATTCAAGTATGTTTCACTTTATTTTTCTTACCCTTATTTTTTGCAACATGGCTAACATGAAAAAGTGTTTTGCATGACTTCATATGTATAATGGATATTGTATTTCTTGCCTTCTCAAGGTAGGTGGGGGAGTGGGTGATCAAGGGGAAAAATTTAAATTTTAAAATTTAAAAAAATTTAAATTTTAAATTAAAAAAATTCTATCTGAGCTAACTAGTGGTAAGATTTAAAAGGCAGGAATGAAGAGGGATTCCAACTCAGGACAGAAATCCATGGAGGAACTATCAAAGACTGGAGCCAATTTATCAAGTCTGATAAACAATCAAGTCAGGCAAGAATGTTAAGTCTATATGAAAGAACAATGTAAATAAAGTAAGGCTGTTAAGTTGCAGTCACTCAGTAGTTTCTATTTTAACCCAACAAGTGGTGGGAGAGCTGAACAATTCTGTGAACATGGGAGAATAAATTTAGCAAGTTTTAATAGGCTTAAACTGAGATTTGGGGGAAAGCCTATGTAAATTGGGGTATCTTCTTCATGGCTTGTGGAAGAAACCTCAAAGGTATCCCTGGAACCTGCATTCCTGGACCTTATTACTGCTTTTCCAACTATGTTTTTTGTATTCCTGGAACAGTTTCCTAACTTGACTTCGTGTCTCCCAAGAAAAGGTAGGTCTACGAGAGCCATAGGACTTTAATTTTAGCTTTCAAATCTATAGACCTGGCACATAGTATGCATTTAAGCTGGTATGAAACCTGAAACAGCCACTGCGCTAGTTTTCCTTGCTTTCAAACTCCACTCTTCCCTGGCTCTCTATACCTGGGGTGGGGGTGTTAATAAAGCATATTCCATACCTACAGAGAGGTAGACTAGTAAATGACCAGGGTTCAGGTCCACTGGCTACGTTAGCTGCTTCTCAGTACCCTAGATAATTCCTACAGAGTTAAAGCCTATGGAGGCAGCCCTGACAAATCCAGGAGCCAGAAAGACCCCAATGCCTAAGAAATTCTGAGCAAGTAGTTGAGTGCCTGCCTCAAGGCAACAAAGACTTTAAGTCACAAATGTCATTGGCTGCCAATCACTTCACTTTTCAATGATCCCAAGACTGCATCAAGACGCAGAATAGCCTCAAATCTGCCCTGTTGCAAGGACTTTCATCATCAGGGCTCCCAACACCATTGAAACCTCAAGAAACTGTGCCAACCCCAAAAGCGGCTGGTGTGAAAATCAGTCAAAAAACAGTCAAAAAGCATTTATTAGATACCTATAGTTCTAAGCACTGGTGATACCTAAGAAAGGCAAAAAGTCTCTGCCCTCAAGGAGCTCGCTATATATAATAGGGAAGACACGATACAACTATGTTCAAACGAGGACAGAGTTGACATCAAAGCCTCTACCATTAAGAACCAAGAAAGGCTCCGTGCATAATGTGAGGTTTACCTGGGACTTAAAAGAAAACTTCTCCCCCTCCCCCTTTCTTCATATCTTGTTATCTGCCCTCCCTTAGCTCTGTGTCTGGCACGTAGTCTGAGTTTCAAAGGTAGAGAGGACTTATTTTTTGCCTTCTTTATATCTTGTGCCCCCTCCTGTGCCCCGCACTTCCGTGCTAGATGAGCTTCTGATTTGGCCGTTCTGTGTATCTTGTTCCCCACCCCCTCCCCTGCTCTGTGCCAGCACGCAGTAGGCTCTTCCAGGCTACATTACCACCCATTCTCCCCTGTCAACCTCATATGTGCTCTTGATCCCGAGCCGGTAGAAGACGGGCATGTAGATCTCTCCTGTGATAAAGACCGTCGCCAAGTACGAGATGTTGAAGAGTACGAACTTGGCACCGAAGCGGTACACCTCAGCGGGAGTGCCCAGCACGGTGATGGCTGACATGAAACTGGCAGCGAGCGACAGGGACACGGGATACGCAGTCATCTGACGCCCGCCTAGGAGGAAGTGAAGCTCTGTTTTCTTGCGTTCTGTCAAAGCGTAGTAGAGGCCAAATAAGGCAGAGAGAATAAGCAAGCCGAGGAACACCAAGTAGTCCACTACGCCCAAGTTCGACATAGCGGCAGTGGTGAATGGGTCTCGTCACAGCCTCTCCGCCCCCTTGGCTCTCAGCCATTTCAGTCCCGGAGAGGACGCACACACACTAAAACCCCTCCTCGAGAGGGCTTAATAATGGTCTCCTGAGCCTCTATTTCGACATAATTCGTTGCCTTGGTAATTCTGGAAGCTTGGTGGCCTGTGCAGTTGCAGTCGGAGATCCCATCCTACATTCTTCAGTTTTGCTTATTGGCTCCGTTTCCCTGGGTTAGTCACGTAAGCATCAGGCTGTATCATCGCCCTCCAATGGAGATAACAGCATCGACGTAGCTCCCAATTACTGTTGGGTTCAAACCAGGGCAAATTTGCAAAGCTTTTAACCACAGTGCCTGGCACATAGAAGAGCATTAATAATTTCTTTTTTTTTTACCCTTTCTCTCTTCTCTCCTTTTTCATCCTTCATCCTCTACTCTTTCTTTCCTTCCTTCCTCCTTCCCATGGTCTAAAAGAAATACCTGCCAGGAATACTTCTTGTAAGATTTAAATTGAGATAACCCACGTGAAGAGCCAAGTGCTACATGAATGTAGTTACTATTAACTGTATGCAGTTTGTTTTATCCATTTAAAATAACTCAGAAGGAGGGGCCAGCTGGGTAGTTAATTCAGTGGATTGAGAGCCAAGCCTAGAGATGGGAGTTCCTAGGTTCAAATTTGGCCTCAGACACTTCCCAGCTGTGTGACCCTGGACCAGTCACTTATCCTCCACTGCCTAGCCCTTACAGCTCTTCTGCCTTGGAACCAATACATAGTATTGACTCCAAGACAGAAGGTAAGGGTTAAAAAAAATAAAATAATAAAAATAACTCAGAAGGGATGCAGAGGCTTCACCAGGCCACCAGAGGGCTTCATGGCATCAAAAAGAAAAAGAAAAAAAAATTAAGAATCCCTGGTTTGTCCATTAGTTTCAATTCCATTAGATTGTGAGCTCTTTGAAGGCTGGGTCTTTGGACTCTCTTTATATTCCCAGTGCTTGTACAATATGTGAAAATTAAATTTAACTCTCCCCTGAGTGTAATAATAAAATTAATTGACTCTCCCCTGATTGTGAAGATTTAAATTATAAGATCTGCCTATTTTTAGATTTAATCCCCATAAGTGTAAACACCCTACTTAAAGTTGAGCATATAGATCTGCCCATTTTAGATTTAATCACAAAAGATGTAAAACCCCATTTCACACATTAAATGGAAGGTCTGTGACCTATGTGTGAAATAGGGGGTGACAAATCAGAATAGCCTGACTGACTGTGGGGCAGTCCTAAAACAAAGCATCAACTGTGACTGGTAGACGTAAAATTAGGGGAAGACACAGGAAGTGATGCAAAAGAAACATCTTTAAAAGGAGCTGTTACTTCCTATGAGGAAAAATTCTTCATTCTTTGATCTGCTGTCTGGACTGATGTGGTGAGTGAAAAGCTGACTCTTAACTACTGGATTGTCTGGAGAAACTAGCCTCAGGAGAAACCTATCCTCTTGAGAAAGGCTTCCTGTATCCCCAGGGCCTCCACTACAAGGGCCTAGGCTCCTCCAGCTAAGAACTAACTCTCCCTGCCGAGGGCTGGAAGTAAATTACTTAGTGTTTAAGCTAGATATCTTACTTTATCCTCTCTCTGATTTCTTACTTCACTCTTTCTACATTTTGTAATGAAATTGTAAATAAATCTCTTTGGAATTAATTAAATTCCTGGCAACCACACTCTTCAATAATCAGGTCCAACCCTGTTAAATTTAACCTTTTTCCCCCTTACAAAATACCTGACACATGGTGGACTATTAATAAATGTTTATTGACTGGTTTGGAGGGGAAGCCATAAGGGGCAGAGATCATGGATGGAAACCCAGCTCTACACTTACTATGGCAGCTAGGTGGTATGTGGAAGAGACCATAATCAGAAAAACTTAAGTTCTGGATCAATTCAATGGCAATTTGAGAGTCCTAGGGATCTTGTGCTACCAACAACATGAAAAGAGAAGTAATGGCCTTGAAAGGCAGAACAACCACGTTTTTGGACATAGACTATATAGGATTTTGTTTGCATATATGTTATAAGGGTCCTGTCCTGTCCCTCCTCCCCTGCCCCCAATCAAAGGGAGGTAAGAGGGAGAAAAAAAATAAATGTATTGATTGAAGAATGAAATAAAATTTTGAAGATCTGAATTCAATTTTCAAGTGAACAAGCATTTATTACTTACCTATTATTTGCCTGGCACTGTGCTAAACATTGGAAACAAAGACACAGTCTAATCCAACCAGATTATAAAGGATGCAAATTGGGGATCAGCTTCAGAAGGAAGGAACTAAAATTTAAAAGGACTTGGAAAGACTTGATCACAGGCAAGTCACTCTTGTGGAATTCCCCACTTCAAAGGTCCTAAGACCTCAGAGAGAAATTCTTTTGTTTACTTGACTGGAGGTCCATAAATCAGGAGGCCAAGCCTGGAAAAGAATTTAATAAGCATCAGCTGCTGGGAAGTGGCCAGGTGGATAGTAAGGAAAGGAGATACACACACACCCAATAGGAGGGAGACTCTGGAGAGCAAAATTAAAAGTCAATCAGCCTGTCAAATGAGGTTGTTCCACCACTTTCTCCAAGGGAAGTTAAAGAATGAGCCAGAACTCTGGAGTCTTAGAAGTTAAGCAAGTCTGTTCTGGCAAGTTTGTAAAATTCACTCTGGAGTTAATGACATCATTCAAGTTGGTAGAGGAGACCTTCAAAGGAGTAGAATCAGTAGTAGTATAAGCTCCTTCTGTCCTTGTCTACTTTTTCTCTGTGGAGATGTTTCCCCTAAATTCACGTTTTTGGGGGGAGAGGTTGTTCCCAAACTCACACTAGTTCCGCCTTCTTTACATCACTTCAACTTTTAGGCATCTCTAGGGCTGGAGTTTGAACGGGTCACGTAAGCGAGAATCCCTAAGTTTGTCAGCTTGTCTGAGGGTCTCCTCAGACTCCGGAGACCTAAGTTAGTAGAAGGTGGCCATTTGAGACCACTGGAACTCCCCTCTCACGCAGAGACTAGCTGGAGGAGGGAATCCTTGATTTCAAAGGTTTAGAGTTTCCCCCCTCCCCCCAAGCGTCGGTGCATTCCACTGTACCAGGGTTCCACTCTCTGAACCTACGGACTGAGCAGTTCTGTCTCTGAGGCAGGCGGAGCTCTCCCCGTTCATGGCTTTAGTCCGCTAGTACCCATACATAAATCCAGAGGAAAGAGCTGGGCGGTGGCCCATATTGCGCAGACGCACTCTTACACCATTGCTTTTTGGCACATTGTCGTAAATGCCTGACTGTACAGGAGCAGTAGGGCGGGAGTGGCGTCCTTTCCTTTGGCGAGGGCAACTCTGTGGAGGAGCCGGCAAAAGAGTGGAGGAGGAGAAAGGGAGCCAGGTCTCAGAGTGAGGCCCATGAAGGATTTCGTGGAATGAGGGCAATGGTTGTTCTTGCCCACAACCCTGGGCATGACGCCTAGAGGGGGCACATTGGCACCATGAACTCCCTCCTCGCCCTCACTCCCACCATAGTGGTCAGACCCCCTCAAACCCCAGCAATCCTATCCTCCAGAGGGCAAAGATCATCAGCAAGGAGAGGGCACTAGTGCTGGCCCCATGGGGGCACTGACCCATGAATGCCCTTGAGGGTTTAAGGCAGGTCTATTAAAAGAGAGAGGAATGGTTGGTTGGATGGATGGGTGGATAAACAGAAAAATAGGTAGATGTTTGGATGGATGGATAGATAGGCAGACAGAAATAAACACACACAGGCAGACATGCAAATAAATGAATGAATAAAATTTTTAAATAAGATGATTGCCCTGGCAAATAGAGATTAGCAGATGAATTAAATAGATTAAAATTTTCTCTAATTAAGTGAAAGTCCTGGGAAACAAAATTTTTCCTGGCAACTGGCAGGGAAGATTACAAGGATTAATGGTCTAATTGTCAGGACATTCATGTTGAAATACAAACCAGTTCCAATTGTGGCAGGTCCTGTACCTGAGATTACATTGGTATAAAGCAGCAGTTCTCAAACCTTTTTTTTTTCCCTAAAAAATTGTATCTCTTTGCACTCTTAAAAATTACTGAGGACTCCCTGAAGAGCTTTTGCTTATGTGGTTTGTATCTATCAATATTTGCTGTTAATAAAAATTAAAAATGATAGATTCTAAATATTTATTAATTTATTTAAAAGTAATGCATTTACTTGAACAGAAATTGCAATCTTATAAAAATAACTATTTTTAAAAAGTAGTGAGAGTCATTGTCATTTCCTTACTTCATTAAATCATCTATTTATACTATTTATTTGGTATGTACTTAAAGGCATTCAACATAAACTTCTCTGGAGAGTAGGTAATGAAATAAATGCCATTCAGTTGATATTTATAAACTAAAAAATAATATAAAAAATAAACAAGAGAATTTGAGAAAGTTTAAACAGGAAAAATCAAGTAAGCAGAAACAAAGCATTAATTTATAGTATAACACAAAACACCCACATATTCATATTAGATGATTGGCCAGATCATAACATGTTTAAAGATACACTGTAAATAACTTAGTAGGCAAATTTTCTTTAATAGTATTTCATGGTGCTAATAGTGAAGTGGGGCACTTCATAAAGTGAGTCCAGACATCCAGAAGTTCAATTAATTGAACCAATATTATTTATTAATAATACATACCTAACTGGCTAGGGCAACCTTCCTAGTGAAAGCTGCACTTGACTGAAGTTACAATGCAGTTTTTATAGGGTGCAAGATACAAAGCAAACAATGATCATTATGAGACATAACCTTGATGGAGCAAGCAGCCTTATCATCTAGAAGCTAAATCGGTCAGTGGCATGGGGTACAAGGTGTTCCTTGTATCTTATCCCAGCTGCCGGCACTAAAGGAGTTATTTTCTCATGAATTCTAACTATTCTGAGTTGACTGACCTTCATAGGAAAACTCATTTCTGAATTCTACTTTCCCAGGGAAAAACAGATTTTTCTGGTCAACAACTTAGTTTACCTCTCACTTCAATAGTTCTGTGGCAGCAGAAATGTCATATCATTGTTATGGTTAAAATTGACAGGCCATGAATTTTTCATGCCACTCATTTCTTTTCTTCATTTGATTTTTGTGCCTCTTTTTCCAGTTTAGCAATTTTGCTTTTTAAACTGTTATTTCCTTTTTCTCATTTTACTTTAACCTGTTTTATTTGATTTTTTTAATTCCTTTTTAAGTTTTTATAGAGCATAAGCCAATTTTCCAGGGGGGGGGTTTGAGGTTTTTTTTTTTTTATTATAGTTCCTTGTATCCCATCATCCTCAGTTGGCTCTGCTCTTTTTTTTTCCTCCATAAAAGCTTTCAATAGTTATCTTCTTTTTCTGTTGTATACTCATTTTTATCAGCCTTTTGTTTTTATTGTTTGTTTTTTTTTTTGCCTGTGTGCTGTAAACTCTCTCATCTGCTGGTTTATTGGATTAGGCCAATTGAGCTAATCTGTCCTGGGACTAAGTCTTCAATGTAGTCAGCCCTGAAGGCCTGAAGGTGCCCAGCCAGATAATCACCTGTTCCTCTCTGCCAGCTGTTGTTGGGGCACTCAAGGGGTGTGTCTGAGGTATTCTTCTGCCAGTGCAGCCCTCCTCTCAAGATCCCAAAGTCAGCCTAGACCTAATCACAGTTCCCAGCAAGGTGGGACAGGGATGGGGTGGGATTAGCAAGGACTTCTTTGTGTGCAGTTTTGTTTCCAGTTCCCACCTTAGCCTGTAAAAAATCAACTCTCTCTGCCCACCTCTCAAGAAGTGTTCAGCAGGAGAGTCCTGTGACTCTGTCTTGTTGTTGGGTTTGGGTTCCTGTCTTTTTGAAGCACTTTTTAAAGATTGGTATGGATGGATATAGTCAGAGCAATTTCAGCTTTTGCTGCTTCTAAGCTGCCATCTTGACTCCCTCCCCCACAAAGCTAAACTCTTGATTCCAGGGGGAAAGCCCCCTTTCAGTGGGAGTGGGGAAGGTATAGTCCTAGAAAGAACTCCAAATTGACTCTTTGGGAATATTAACTCAAAATTGTACTTTTTTTTTAATGCTATGAATCTTCTTCAGGATTCCTTTCAAATGTTACCTCAAATAATCTTGCAGAAGAAAGGCACTGGAGCATAAAGGGGAAAAGTATATCAATTTGGATATTTGTTTCAGCTATAAATGCTTAGATATCAGATTAATGACAAATAACAAAGGACAGCATTCATCATTTCTTTGGCACATGAAAAAGCTTGAATCAAGTCAGTCAACAACTATTTATTAAGCAGGCACCATACATAGGTTGTGTACTAGGCACAAGGGATACAAAAAAAGGCAGACACCTTTGCTCCTCTCTTGGGACTCACAGTCTAATAGAGGAGATGATGCTCATACAACTATGTACAATCAAGTTATATACAGGATATATTGGAGATAATCAGCAATTGAGAAGGCACTAGCCTTAAGAAGAACTGGGAAACAGCCATAGCACTGCTGGGTTTGTACCCCAAAGAGATAATAAGGAAAAATACATATACAAAAATATTCATAGCTGCGCTCTTTGTGGTGGCAAAAATTGGAAAATGAGGGGATGCCCTTCATTTGGGGAATGGCTGAACAAATTGTGGTATCTGTTGGTGATGGAATACTATTGTGCTCAAAGGAATAATAAAGTGGAGGAATTCCATGGGGACTGGAACAACCTCCAGGAACTGATGCATAGTGAAAGGAGCAGAACCAGGAGAACATTGTACACAGAGATGGATACACTGTGGTATAATCGAATGTAATGGACTTCTCCATTAGAGGCAATGCAGTGATCATGAACAACCTGGAGGAACCTACGGGAAAAAACACTATCCACATTCAGAGGAAAAATTGTGGGAATAGAAACACAGAAGAAAAACAACTGCTTGAATCCATTGGTCGAGGGGAATATGATTGAGGATATAGACTCTAAATGAACATCCTAGTGCAAGCATCAACAACATGGAAATAGGTTCTGATCAAGGACATGTAATACCCAGTAGAATTACGCGTGGACTATGAGAAGGGTGGGGGTGAGGACTATGAGAAGCGGAGGGAGGGAAATAATGTGAGTCTTATAACCAAGGAATAATGTTCTAAATTGACAAAATAAAATTTTAAAAATTAAAATAAAAAAAGAACTGGGAAAGACTTTTTGCAGAGGGTAGGATTTATCTGGGACTTGAAAGAAGTAAAGGAAGCCAGGAAAAGGCAATGAGGAAGTAGACAATTGCAGGTATGAGGAACAGCTAATGTCAGTGCTTGGAGAGGAGTAGCAAGAAAGTTAATGTCCCTGGATTGTAGAGTATGTGTAGACTAGAAAGGATAATAAGGGACCAGGTTATGAAGGGCTTTGAATGTCATACAGAGGATTTTATATTTGATCCTGGAAGCAATAAGGAGCCCCTGGAATTTATTGAATAAAGGAATGATGGCCAGACCTTCATTTCAGGAAAACCCCTTTGACAGCTTAGTAAATAATAAACTGGAGACCATCTAATCTAACTTTCTCATTTGATAGTCCCTATTCTCAAGTTCAGAATCTAATGGGAGAGACAAAATGAAAATAATGATGTACAAACAAGGTTTATATATATATATATATATATACATATATATATATAAACACATATATGTATATATATATAAACACATATATGTATATATATATATATATATCTGTGTATATATATATACACACAAGATAAATTGGAGATAGTTAACATAAGGACCTTCATACAATCTCCAGATGCATTTATTTTCTCAGTTATATTGAGAATTTAAAGTACAAGGAGCTTAAAACTGCACTATGACTTTTGGGATACTCTGTAGTCTTGGGTTAGCTGCATATAATTTTGTATAAATCCTGTCACCAAAGAGGTAAGGTATATAATTTATTCTTTATTTGTACTCACATTAATCTTGAGTGGCAGTAGTTAAGTATAAAGTAATTTTTCATTAGCAGTTAGATAACTACACCAAAGTCAGATGTTATAGTAATAGCAAATGTAGCTATACAGCCCTTTACTTATTATACATGAATGCTAGAGAGATGCTACCAGTATTCTTCCCATTTCTCATATTAGTTTCCTCATCTGTAAAACAAGCTAGAGATGGAATTGGCAAACCACACCAGTGTCTTGGCCAAGAAACACAAATTGGGTCATGAAAGTTAAGACCTGACTGAAATGACAGAACAAAAAAACCTAGGGATGACATGTCTAGTATGGAAACAGTTATCTGTTTGGTTTTGCCCAACAAAAACACCAAAATTAAATAGGAAAGGGGTTGAATTCACAATTTCAATGTTTCTTAGGGTTTGTGTTTAATTCACTTCCCATTCCAGAAATAGACTATTCTCTGGGCTGGTGAGCGATGTGACCCTGGGAAACTCACTTAACCTCTCAACCCCTACTACGCTATCTGTAAAAGGAAGGTATGACTACCTTCCTCACAGGACTTCTGTAAAGACTAAATAGCATAATATACACAAACATAAAAATGCTTTAAAAGCTATTGAGAGCTATCTAGTTACTTATCATAATTATCATCAATGTATAATCTTCTTTTTCTTGACTAGAATTATGTGGTTAAGAATTATAGCCTTAATACTCATATGCTGTGTGTATATTTCACAATTATTTTTGACCCAGTTCAAATAAAAAAGGGATGATAAATATAGTTAATTTCTATGTTAAACTTAGATCATACTTAGCTATATGGTACAAGTATGCATCTGAACATGGAATATTATTAAATAAATGGTACTGTGGAGATTTGTTGGCCAGCTATATAGCTTGGAATGATTTCAATAAAATGATTTGTGTAAAAAATGTAAAATTTCATCATCGCCTAATTTACTTTAGAAATTGCTTTATAAAGGGGGGGGGGGCAGGCACAGCTGGGTTGCTAAATGGATTGAGAGTCAGGCCCAGATTTGGAAGGTCCTGGGTTCAAATTTGGCCTCAGACACTTTCTAGCTGTGTGACCCTGGGCCATTCGCTAGACCCCCACTGCCTAGCCCTTACCACTCTTCTGCTTTAGTACCAATACACATACACAGTATTGATTCTAAGATGGAAGCTAAGGGTTTAAAAAAGTGTTAAAAAAAACTGATATTGGAATTTTGCTTACTAATAATAATAATATCATATATTTCTATAGTGCATTGTGGATTTCAGAGAAAGTTTACTCCTCAAAATAACCTTTTAAGACAATTACTGTTATCTCCATTTTACAGATGAGAAAACTTTGAGGTGAGAGAATAGTTCAATGAATTTCCAAGGATCACACTGATATTAATTAGCAAGTTCATAGTTAGGACTAAGGCTTTCTAATTCTCAAATCAGTGCTTCTCTCATCACACTGTGATAGTTTTTAAGAATTACAGAGTAGGGGGCAGCGAGGTAGCTCAGTGGATTGTCACTCTTCTATCTTAAAATGGATACTAAGGCACAAGATAATTTATTTTACAAGAAATATTTTTTACAAAAAAGAAAACTTTTACAAGAAATACAAGAAATTTACAAGAAATTTTACAAGAAACAAGAAAATTTATTATTTTTTTGGTCAATATGCAGCCTGCTTTGAATTCGAGGCCAGTGGTTAGAGGAATAGAAAACTTTCCAAATTTAAACAACTATAAGTTAGAATTTCAGAAACTA